>NW_027663003.1:0-249559 GCF_963989245.1 Nansenia antarctica
ACTCTCTGATTGTCATGTAGAGTTACATTATAGGATTATTCAACAACAAGTCAAAATGTGCTCGTGAAAGGCAGAAAACAACACTTTGATAGTTTGATATAACTTGAGAACGAATGCAAAAAACAGTCCACTCTAAGAACAGGACGCTTGGACACTTTCAGAACAGCTCTGTTAATGACTGAAAACAGCTCTCGAAGAGATTGTCAAAAGAGGACTCTGAAAACGAAACGTTGATCACTTTGAGCAAAAGGCTGCACACACGCAATTCAAGTTGCTCTGATTGTCATGTAGAGTTACATTATAGGATTATTCAACAACAAGTCAAAATGTGCTCGTGAAAGGCAGAAAACAACACTTTGATAGTTTGATATAACTTGAGAACGAATGCAAAAAACAGTCCACTCTAAGAACAGGCCGCTTGGACACTTTCAGAACAGCTCTGTTAATGACTGAAAACCAGCTCTCGAAGAGATTGTCAAAAGAGACTCCGAAAACGAAACGTTGATCACTTTTGAGCAAAAGGCTGCACACACGCAATTCAAGTTGCTCTGATTGTCATTTAGAGTTACATTATAGGATTATTCAACAACCAAGTCAAAATGTGCTCGTGAAAGGCAGAAAACAACACTTTGATAGTTTGATATACTTGAGAACGAATGCAAAAAACAGTCCACTCTAAGAACAGGCCGCTTGGACACTTTCAGAACAGCTCTGTTAATGACTGAAAACAGCTCTCGAAGAGATTGTCAAAAGAGACTCGAAAACGAAACGTTGATCACTTTTGAGCAAAAGGCTGCACACACGCAATTCAAGTTGCTCTGATTGTCATTTAGAGTTACATTATAGGATTATTCAACAACAAGTCAAAATGTGCTCGTGAAAGGCAGAAAACAACACTTTGATAGTTTGATATAACTTGAGAACGAATGCAAAAAACAGTCCACTCTAAGAACAGGCCGCTTGGACACTTTCAGAACAGCTCTGTTAATGACTGAAAACAGCTCTCGAAGAGATTGTCAAAAGAGACTCCGAAAACGAAACGTTGATCACTTTTGAGCAAAAGGCTGCACACACGCAATTCAAGTTGCTCTGATTGTCATTTAGAGTTACATTATAGGATTATTCAACAACAAGTCAAAATGTGCTCGTGAAAGGCAGAAAACAACACTTTGATAGTTTGATATAACTTGAGAACGAATGCAAAAACAGTCCACTCTAAGAACAGGCCGCTTGGACACTTTCAGAACAGCTCTGTTAATGACTGAAAACAGCTCTCGAAGAGATTGTCAAAAGAGACTCCGAAAACGAAACGTTGATCACTTTTGAGCAAAAGGCTGCACACACGCAATTCAAGTTGCTCTGATTGTCATGTAGAGTTACATTATAGGATTATTCAACAACAAGTCAAAATGTGCTCGTGAAAGGCAGAAAACAACACTTTGATAGTTTGATATAACTTGAGAACGAATGCAAAAAACAGTCCACTCTAAGAACAGGCCGCTTGGACACTTTCAGAACAGCTCTGTTAATGACTGAAAACAGCTCTCGAAGAGATTGTCAAAAGAGACTCCGAAAACGAAACGTTGATCACTTTTGAGCAAAAGGCTGCACACACGCAATTCAAGTTGCTCTGATTGTCATTTAGAGTTACATTATAGGATTATTCAACAACAAGTCAAAATGTGCTCGTGAAAGGCAGAAAACAACACTTTGATAGTTTGATATAACTTGAGAACGAATGCAAAAAACAGTCCACTCTAAGAACAGGCCGCTTGGACACTTTCAGAACAGCTCTGTTAATGACTGAAAACAGCTCTCGAAGAGATTGTCAAAAGAGACTCTGAAAACGAAACGTTGATCACTTTTGAGCAAAAGGCTGCACACACGCAATTCAAGTTGCTCTGATTGTCATTTAGAGTTACATTATAGGATTATTCAACAACAAGTCAAAATGTGCTCGTGAAAGGCAGAAAACAACACTTTGATAGTTTGATATAACTTGAGAACGAATGCAAAAAACAGTCCACTCTAAGAACAGGCCGCTTGGACACTTTCAGAACAGCTCTGTTAATGACTGAAAACAGCTCTCGAAGAGATTGTCAAAAGAGACTCTGAAAACGAAACGTTGATCACTTTTGAGCAAAAGGCTGCACACACGCAATTCAAGTTGCTCTGATTGTCATTTAGAGTTACATTATAGGATTATTCAACAACAAGTCAAAATGTGCTCGTGAAAGGCAGAAAACAACACTTTGATAGTTTGATATAACTTGAGAACGAATGCAAAAAACAGTCCACTCTAAGAACAGGCCGCTTGGACACTTTCAGAACAGCTCTGTTAATGACTGAAAACAGCTCTCGAAGAGATTGTCAAAAGAGACTCCGAAAACGAAACGTTGATCACTTTTGAGCAAAAGGCTGCACACACGCAATTCAAGTTGCTCTGATTGTCATTTAGAGTTACATTATAGGATTATTCAACAACAAGTCAAAATGTGCTCGTGAAAGGCAGAAAACAACACTTTGATAGTTTGATATAACTTGAGAACGAATGCAAAAAACAGTCCACTCTAAGAACAGGCCGCTTGGACACTTTCAGAACAGCTCTGTTAATGACTGAAAACAGCTCTCGAAGAGATTGTCAAAAGAGACTCCTGAAAACGAAACGTTGATCACTTTTGAGCAAAAGGCTGCACACACGCAATTCAAGTTGCTCTGATTGTCATTTAGAGTTACATTATAGGATTATTCAACAACAAGTCAAAATGTGCTCGTGAAAGGCAGAAAACAACACTTTGATAGTTTGATATAACTTGAGAACGAATGCAAAAAACAGTCCACTCTAAGAACAGGCCGCTTGGACACTTTCAGAACAGCTCTGTTAATGACTGAAAACAGCTCTCGAAGAGATTGTCAAAAGAGACTCTGAAAACGAAACGTTGATCACTTTTGAGCAAAAGGCTGCACACACGCAATTCAAGTTGCTCTGATTGTCATTTAGAGTTACATTATAGGATTATTCAACAACAAGTCAAAATGTGCTCGTGAAAGGCAGAAAACAACACTTTGATAGTTTGATATAACTTGAGAACGAATGCAAAAAACAGTCCACTCTAAGAACAGGCCGCTTGGACACTTTCAGAACAGCTCTGTTAATGACTGAAAACAGCTCTCGAAGAGATTGTCAAAAGAGACTCCGAAAACGAAACGTTGATCACTTTTGAGCAAAAGGCTGCACACACGCAATTCAAGTTGCTCTGATTGTCATTTAGAGTTACATTATAGGATTATTCAACAACAAGTCAAAATGTGCTCGTGAAAGGCAGAAAACAACACTTTGATAGTTTGATATAACTTGAGAACGAATGCAAAAAACAGTCCACTCTAAGAACAGGCCGCTTGGACACTTTCAGAACAGCTCTGTTAATGACTGAAAACAGCTCTCGAAGAGATTGTCAAAAGAGACTCCGAAAACGAAACGTTGATCACTTTTGAGCAAAAGGCTGCACACACGCAATTCAAGTTGCTCTGATTGTCATTTAGAGTTACATTATAGGATTATTCAACAACAAGTCAAAATGTGCTCGTGAAAGGCAGAAAACAACACTTTGATAGTTTGATATAACTTGAGAACGAATGCAAAAAACAGTCCACTCTAAGAACAGGCCGCTTGGACACTTTCAGAACAGCTCTGTTAATGACTGAAAACAGCTCTCGAAGAGATTGTCAAAAGAGACTCTGAAAACGAAACGTTGATCACTTTTGAGCAAAAGGCTGCACACACGCAATTCAAGTTGCTCTGATTGTCATTTAGAGTTACATTATAGGATTATTCAACAACAAGTCAAAATGTGCTCGTGAAAGGCAGAAAACAACACTTTGATAGTTTGATATAACTTGAGAACGAATGCAAAAAACAGTCCACTCTAAGAACAGGCCGCTTGGACACTTTCAGAACAGCTCTGTTAATGACTGAAAACAGCTCTCGAAGAGATTGTCAAAAGAGACTCCGAAAACGAAACGTTGATCACTTTTGAGCAAAAGGCTGCACACACGCAATTCAAGTTGCTCTGATTGTCATTTAGAGTTACATTATAGGATTATTCAACAACAAGTCAAAATGTGCTCGTGAAAGGCAGAAAACAACACTTTGATAGTTTGATATAACTTGAGAACGAATGCAAAAAACAGTCCACTCTAAGAACAGGCCGCTTGGACACTTTCAGAACAGCTCTGTTAATGACTGAAAACAGCTCTCGAAGAGATTGTCAAAAGAGACTCCGAAAACGAAACGTTGATCACTTTTGAGCAAAAGGCTGCACACACGCAATTCAAGTTGCTCTGATTGTCATTTAGAGTTACATTATAGGATTATTCAACAACAAGTCAAAATGTGCTCGTGAAAGGCAGAAAACAACACTTTGATAGTTTGATATAACTTGAGAACGAATGCAAAAAACAGTCCACTCTAAGAACAGGCCGCTTGGACACTTTCAGAACAGCTCTGTTAATGACTGAAAACAGCTCTCGAAGAGATTGTCAAAAGAGACTCTGAAAACGAAACGTTGATCACTTTTGAGCAAAAGGCTGCACACACGCAATTCAAGTTGCTCTGATTGTCATGTAGAGTTACATTATAGGATTATTCCCCAACAACAAGTCAAAATGTGCTCGTGAAAGGCAGAAAACAACACTTTGATAGTTTGATATAACTTGAGAACGAATGCAAAAAACAGTCCACTCTAAGAACAGGCCGCTTGGACACTTTCAGAACAGCTCTGTTAATGACTGAAAACAGCTCTCGAAGAGATTGTCAAAAGAGACTCCGAAAACGAAACGTTGATCACTTTTGAGCAAAAGGCTGCACACACGCAATTCAAGTTGCTCTGATTGTCATTTAGAGTTACATTATAGGATTATTCAACAACAAGTCAAAATGTGCTCGTGAAAGGCAGAAAACAACACTTTGATAGTTTGATATAACTTGAGAACGAATGCAAAAAACAGTCCACTCTAAGAACAGGCCGCTTGGACACTTTCAGAACAGCTCTGTTAATGACTGAAAACAGCTCTCGAAGAGATTGTCAAAAGAGACTCTGAAAACGAAACGTTGATCACTTTTGAGCAAAAGGCTGCACACACGCAATTCAAGTTGCTCTGATTGTCATTTAGAGTTACATTATAGGATTATTCAACAACAAGTCAAAATGTGCTCGTGAAAGGCAGAAAACAACACTTTGATAGTTTGATATAACTTGAGAACGAATGCAAAAAACAGTCCACTCTAAGAACAGGCCGCTTGGACACTTTCAGAACAGCTCTGTTAATGACTGAAAACAGCTCTCGAAGAGATTGTCAAAAGAGACTCCGAAAACGAAACGTTGATCACTTTTGAGCAAAAGGCTGCACACACGCAATTCAAGTTGCTCTGATTGTCATTTAGAGTTACATTATAGGATTATTCAACAACAAGTCAAAATGTGCTCGTGAAAGGCAGAAAACAACACTTTGATAGTTTGATATAACTTGAGAACGAATGCAAAAAACAGTCCACTCTAAGAACAGGCCGCTTGGACACTTTCAGAACAGCTCTGTTAATGACTGAAAACAGCTCTCGAAGAGATTGTCAAAAGAGACTCCGAAAACGAAACGTTGATCACTTTTGAGCAAAAGGCTGCACACACGCAATTCAAGTTGCTCTGATTGTCATTTAGAGTTACATTATAGGATTATTCAACAACAAGTCAAAATGTGCTCGTGAAAGGCAGAAAACAACACTTTGATAGTTTGATATAACTTGAGAACGAATGCAAAAAACAGTCCACTCTAAGAACAGGCCGCTTGGACACTTTCAGAACAGCTCTGTTAATGACTGAAAACAGCTCTCGAAGAGATTGTCAAAAGAGACTCCGAAAACGAAACGTTGATCACTTTTGAGCAAAAGGCTGCACACACGCAATTCAAGTTGCTCTGATTGTCATTTAGAGTTACATTATAGGATTATTCAACAACAAGTCAAAATGTGCTCGTGAAAGGCAGAAAACAACACTTTGATAGTTTGATATAACTTGAGAACGAATGCAAAAAACAGTCCACTCTAAGAACAGGCCGCTTGGACACTTTCAGAACAGCTCTGTTAATGACTGAAAACAGCTCTCGAAGAGATTGTCAAAAGAGACTCTGAAAACGAAACGTTGATCACTTTTGAGCAAAAGGCTGCACACACGCAATTCAAGTTGCTCTGATTGTCATTTAGAGTTACATTATAGGATTATTCAACAACAAGTCAAAATGTGCTCGTGAAAGGCAGAAAACAACACTTTGATAGTTTGATATAACTTGAGAACGAATGCAAAAAACAGTCCACTCTAAGAACAGGCCGCTTGGACACTTTCAGAACAGCTCTGTTAATGACTGAAAACAGCTCTCGAAGAGATTGTCAAAAGAGACTCCGAAAACGAAACGTTGATCACTTTTGAGCAAAAGGCTGCACACACGCAATTCAAGTTGCTCTGATTGTCATTTAGAGTTACATTATAGGATTATTCAACAACAAGTCAAAATGTGCTCGTGAAAGGCAGAAAACAACACTTTGATAGTTTGATATAACTTGAGAACGAATGCAAAAAACAGTCCACTCTAAGAACAGGCCGCTTGGACACTTTCAGAACAGCTCTGTTAATGACTGAAAACAGCTCTCGAAGAGATTGTCAAAAGAGACTCTGAAAACGAAACGTTGATCACTTTTGAGCAAAAGGCTGCACACACGCAATTCAAGTTGCTCTGATTGTCATTTAGAGTTACATTATAGGATTATTCAACAACAAGTCAAAATGTGCTCGTGAAAGGCAGAAAACAACACTTTGATAGTTTGATATAACTTGAGAACGAATGCAAAAAACAGTCCACTCTAAGAACAGGCCGCTTGGACACTTTCAGAACAGCTCTGTTAATGACTGAAAACAGCTCTCGAAGAGATTGTCAAAAGAGACTCCGAAAACGAAACGTTGATCACTTTTGAGCAAAAGGCTGCACACACGCAATTCAAGTTGCTCTGATTGTCATTTAGAGTTACATTATAGGATTATTCAACAACAAGTCAAAATGTGCTCGTGAAAGGCAGAAAACAACACTTTGATAGTTTGATATAACTTGAGAACGAATGCAAAAAACAGTCCACTCTAAGAACAGGCCGCTTGGACACTTTCAGAACAGCTCTGTTAATGACTGAAAACAGCTCTCGAAGAGATTGTCAAAAGAGACTCCGAAAACGAAACGTTGATCACTTTTGAGCAAAAGGCTGCACACACGCAATTCAAGTTGCTCTGATTGTCATTTAGAGTTACATTATAGGAGCATTCAACAACAAGTCAAAATGTGCTCTTGAAAAGGCAGAAAACAACACTTTGATAGTTTGATATAACTTGAGAACGAATGCAAAAAACAGTCCACTCTAAGAACAGGCCGCTTGGACACTTTCAGAACAGCTCTGTTAATGACTGAAAACAGCTCTCGAAGAGATTGTCAAAAGAGACTCTGAAACGAAACGTTGATCACTTTTGAGCAAAAGGCTGCACACACGCAATTCAAGTTGCTCTGATTGTCATTTAGAGTTACATTATAGGATTATTCAACAACAAGTCAAAATGTGCTCGTGAAAGGCAGAAAACAACACTTTGATAGTTTGATATAACTTGAGAACGAATGCAAAAAACAGTCCACTCTAAGAACAGGCCGCTTGGACACTTTCAGAACAGCTCTGTTAATGACTGAAAACAGCTCTCGAAGAGATTGTCAAAAGAGACTCCGAAAACGAAACGTTGATCACTTTTGAGCAAAAGGCTGCACACACGCAATTCAAGTTGCTCTGATTGTCATTTAGAGTTACATTATAGGATTATTCAACAACAAGTCAAAATGTGCTCGTGAAAGGCAGAAAACAACACTTTGATAGTTTGATATAACTTGAGAACGAATGCAAAAAACAGTCCACTCTAAGAACAGGCCGCTTGGACACTTTCAGAACAGCTCTGTTAATGACTGAAAACAGCTCTCGAAGAGATTGTCAAAAGAGACTCCGAAAACGAAACGTTGATCACTTTTGAGCAAAAGGCTGCACACACGCAATTCAAGTTGCTCTGATTGTCATTTAGAGTTACATTATAGGATTATTCAACAACAAGTCAAAATGTGCTCGTGAAAGGCAGAAAACAACACTTTGATAGTTTGATATAACTTGAGAACGAATGCAAAAAACAGTCCACTCTAAGAACAGGCCGCTTGGACACTTTCAGAACAGCTCTGTTAATGACTGAAAACAGCTCTCGAAGAGATTGTCAAAAGAGACTCCGAAAACGAAACGTTGATCACTTTTGAGCAAAAGGCTGCACACACGCAATTCAAGTTGCTCTGATTGTCATTTAGAGTTACATTATAGGATTATTCAACAACAAGTCAAAATGTGCTCGTGAAAGGCAGAAAACAACACTTGATAGTTTGATATAACTTGAGAACGAATGCAAAAAACAGTCCACTCTAAGAACAGGCCGCTTGGACACTTTCAGAACAGCTCTGTTAATGACTGAAAACAGCTCTCGAAGAGATTGTCAAAAGAGACTCTGAAAACGAAACGTTGATCACTTTTGAGCAAAAGGCTGCACACACGCAATTCAAGTTGCTCTGATTGTCATTTAGAGTTACATTATAGGATTATTCAACAACAAGTCAAAATGTGCTCGTGAAAGGCAGAAAACAACACTTTGATAGTTTGATATAACTTGAGAACGAATGCAAAAAACAGTCCACTCTAAGAACAGGCCGCTTGGACACTTTCAGAACAGCTCTGTTAATGACTGAAAACAGCTCTCGAAGAGATTGTCAAAAGAGACTCCGAAAACGAAACGTTGATCACTTTTGAGCAAAAGGCTGCACACACGCAATTCAAGTTGCTCTGATTGTCATTTAGAGTTACATTATAGGATTATTCAACAACAAGTCAAAATGTGCTCGTGAAAGGCAGAAAACAACACTTTGATAGTTTGATATAACTTGAGAACGAATGCAAAAAACAGTCCACTCTAAGAACAGGCCGCTTGGACACTTTCAGAACAGCTCTGTTAATGACTGAAAACAGCTCTCGAAGAGATTGTCAAAAGAGACTCTGAAAACGAAACGTTGATCACTTTTGAGCAAAAGGCTGCACACACGCAATTCAAGTTGCTCTGATTGTCATTTAGAGTTACATTATAGGATTATTCAACAACAAGTCAAAATGTGCTCGTGAAAGGCAGAAAACAACACTTTGATAGTTTGATATAACTTGAGAACGAATGCAAAAAACAGTCCACTCTAAGAACAGGCCGCTTGGACACTTTCAGAACAGCTCTGTTAATGACTGAAAACAGCTCTCGAAGAGATTGTCAAAAGAGACTCCGAAAACGAAACGTTGATCACTTTTGAGCAAAAGGCTGCACACACGCAATTCAAGTTGCTCTGATTGTCATTTAGAGTTACATTATAGGATTATTCAACAACAAGTCAAAATGTGCTCGTGAAAGGCAGAAAACAACACTTTGATAGTTTGATATAACTTGAGAACGAATGCAAAAAACAGTCCACTCTAAGAACAGGCCGCTTGGACACTTTCAGAACAGCTCTGTTAATGACTGAAAACAGCTCTCGAAGAGATTGTCAAAAGAGACTCTGAAAACGAAACGTTGATCACTTTTGAGCAAAAGGCTGCACACACGCAATTCAAGTTGCTCTGATTGTCATTTAGAGTTACATTATAGGATTATTCAACAACAAGTCAAAATGTGCTCGTGAAAGGCAGAAAACAACACTTTGATAGTTTGATATAACTTGAGAACGAATGCAAAAAACAGTCCACTCTAAGAACAGGCCGCTTGGACACTTTCAGAACAGCTCTGTTAATGACTGAAAACAGCTCTCGAAGAGATTGTCAAAAGAGACTCTGAAAACGAAACGTTGATCACTTTTGAGCAAAAGGCTGCACACACGCAATTCAAGTTGCTCTGATTGTCATTTAGAGTTACATTATAGGATTATTCAACAACAAGTCAAAATGTGCTCGTGAAAGGCAGAAAACAACACTTTGATAGTTTGATATAACTTGAGAACGAATGCAAAAAACAGTCCACTCTAAGAACAGGCCGCTTGGACACTTTCAGAACAGCTCTGTTAATGACTGAAAACAGCTCTCGAAGAGATTGTCAAAAGAGACTCCGAAAACGAAACGTTGATCACTTTTGAGCAAAAGGCTGCACACACGCAATTCAAGTTGCTCTGATTGTCATTTAGAGTTACATTATAGGATTATTCAACAACAAGTCAAAATGTGCTCGTGAAAGGCAGAAAACAACACTTTGATAGTTTGATATAACTTGAGAACGAATGCAAAAAACAGTCCACTCTAAGAACAGGCCGCTTGGACACTTTCAGAACAGCTCTGTTAATGACTGAAAACAGCTCTCGAAGAGATTGTCAAAAGAGACTCCGAAAACGAAACGTTGATCACTTTTGAGCAAAAGGCTGCACACACGCAATTCAAGTTGCTCTGATTGTCATTTAGAGTTACATTATAGGATTATTCAACAACAAGTCAAAATGTGCTCGTGAAAGGCAGAAAACAACACTTTGATAGTTTGATATAACTTGAGAACGAATGCAAAAAACAGTCCACTCTAAGAACAGGCCGCTTGGACACTTTCAGAACAGCTCTGTTAATGACTGAAAACAGCTCTCGAAGAGATTGTCAAAAGAGACTCCGAAAACGAAACGTTGATCACTTTTGAGCAAAAGGCTGCACACACGCAATTCAAGTTGCTCTGATTGTCATTTAGAGTTACATTATAGGATTATTCAACAACAAGTCAAAATGTGCTCGTGAAAGGCAGAAAACAACACTTTGATAGTTTGATATAACTTGAGAACGAATGCAAAAAACAGTCCACTCTAAGAACAGGCCGCTTGGACACTTTCAGAACAGCTCTGTTAATGACTGAAAACAGCTCTCGAAGAGATTGTCAAAAGAGACTCTGAAAACGAAACGTTGATCACTTTTGAGCAAAAGGCTGCACACACGCAATTCAAGTTGCTCTGATTGTCATTTAGAGTTACATTATAGGATTATTCAACAACAAGTCAAAATGTGCTCGTGAAAGGCAGAAAACAACACTTTGATAGTTTGATATAACTTGAGAACGAATGCAAAAAACAGTCCACTCTAAGAACAGGCCGCTTGGACACTTTCAGAACAGCTCTGTTAATGACTGAAAACAGCTCTCGAAGAGATTGTCAAAAGAGACTCTGAAAACGAAACGTTGATCACTTTTGAGCAAAAGGCTGCACACACGCAATTCAAGTTGCTCTGATTGTCATTTAGAGTTACATTATAGGATTATTCAACAACAAGTCAAAATGTGCTCGTGAAAGGCAGAAAACAACACTTTGATAGTTTGATATAACTTGAGAACGAATGCAAAAAACAGTCCACTCTAAGAACAGGCCGCTTGGACACTTTCAGAACAGCTCTGTTAATGACTGAAAACAGCTCTCGAAGAGATTGTCAAAAGAGACTCTGAAAACGAAACGTTGATCACTTTTGAGCAAAAGGCTGCACACACGCAATTCAAGTTGCTCTGATTGTCATTTAGAGTTACATTATAGGATTATTCAACAACAAGTCAAAATGTGCTCGTGAAAGGCAGAAAACAACACTTTGATAGTTTGATATAACTTTGAGAACGAATGCAAAAAACAGTCCACTCTAAGAACAGGCCGCTTGGACACTTTCAGAACAGCTCTGTTAATGACTGAAAACAGCTCTCGAAGAGATTGTCAAAAGAGACTCCGAAAACGAAACGTTGATCACTTTTGAGCAAAAGGCTGCACACACGCAATTCAAGTTGCTCTGATTGTCATTTAGAGTTACATTATAGGATTATTCAACAACAAGTCAAAATGTGCTCGTGAAAGGCAGAAAACAACACTTTGATAGTTTGATATAACTTGAGAACGAATGCAAAAAACAGTCCACTCTAAGAACAGGCCGCTTGGACACTTTCAGAACAGCTCTGTTAATGACTGAAAACAGCTCTCGAAGAGATTGTCAAAAGAGACTCTGAAAACGAAACGTTGATCACTTTTGAGCAAAAGGCTGCACACACGCAATTCAAGTTGCTCTGATTGTCATTTAGAGTTACATTATAGGATTATTCAACAACAAGTCAAAATGTGCTCGTGAAAGGCAGAAAACAACACTTTGATAGTTTGATATAACTTGAGAACGAATGCAAAAAACAGTCCACTCTAAGAACAGGCCGCTTGGACACTTTCAGAACAGCTCTGTTAATGACTGAAAACAGCTCTCGAAGAGATTGTCAAAAGAGACTCCGAAAACGAAACGTTGATCACTTTTGAGCAAAAGGCTGCACACACGCAATTCAAGTTGCTCTGATTGTCATTTAGAGTTACATTATAGGATTATTCAACAACAAGTCAAAATGTGCTCGTGAAAGGCAGAAAACAACACTTTGATAGTTTGATATAACTTGAGAACGAATGCAAAAAACAGTCCACTCTAAGAACAGGCCGCTTGGACACTTTCAGAACAGCTCTGTTAATGACTGAAAACAGCTCTCGAAGAGATTGTCAAAAGAGACTCTGAAAACGAAACGTTGATCACTTTTGAGCAAAAGGCTGCACACACGCAATTCAAGTTGCTCTGATTGTCATTTAGAGTTACATTATAGGATTATTCAACAACAAGTCAAAATGTGCTCGTGAAAGGCAGAAAACAACACTTTGATAGTTTGATATAACTTGAGAACGAATGCAAAAAACAGTCCACTCTAAGAACAGGCCGCTTGGACACTTTCAGAACAGCTCTGTTAATGACTGAAAACAGCTCTCGAAGAGATTGTCAAAAGAGACTCTGAAAACGAAACGTTGATCACTTTTGAGCAAAAGGCTGCACACACGCAATTCAAGTTGCTCTGATTGTCATTTAGAGTTACATTATAGGATTATTCAACAACAAGTCAAAATGTGCTCGTGAAAGGCAGAAAACAACACTTTGATAGTTTGATATAACTTGAGAACGAATGCAAAAAACAGTCCACTCTAAGAACAGGCCGCTTGGACACTTTCAGAACAGCTCTGTTAATGACTGAAAACAGCTCTCGAAGAGATTGTCAAAAGAGACTCCGAAAACGAAACGTTGATCACTTTTGAGCAAAAGGCTGCACACACGCAATTCAAGTTGCTCTGATTGTCATTTAGAGTTACATTATAGGATTATTCAACAACAAGTCAAAATGTGCTCGTGAAAGGCAGAAAACAACACTTTGATAGTTTGATATAACTTGAGAACGAATGCAAAAAACAGTCCACTCTAAGAACAGGCCGCTTGGACACTTTCAGAACAGCTCTGTTAATGACTGAAAACAGCTCTCGAAGAGATTGTCAAAAGAGACTCTGAAAACGAAACGTTGATCACTTTTGAGCAAAAGGCTGCACACACGCAATTCAAGTTGCTCTGATTGTCATTTAGAGTTACATTATAGGATTATTCAACAACAAGTCAAAATGTGCTCGTGAAAGGCAGAAAACAACACTTTGATAGTTTGATATAACTTGAGAACGAATGCAAAAAACAGTCCACTCTAAGAACAGGCCGCTTGGACACTTTCAGAACAGCTCTGTTAATGACTGAAAACAGCTCTCGAAGAGATTGTCAAAAGAGACTCCGAAAACGAAACGTTGATCACTTTTGAGCAAAAGGCTGCACACACGCAATTCAAGTTGCTCTGATTGTCATTTAGAGTTACATTATAGGATTATTCAACAACAAGTCAAAATGTGCTCGTGAAAGGCAGAAAACAACACTTTGATAGTTTGATATAACTTGAGAACGAATGCAAAAAACAGTCCACTCTAAGAACAGGCCGCTTGGACACTTTCAGAACAGCTCTGTTAATGACTGAAAACAGCTCTCGAAGAGATTGTCAAAAGAGACTCCGAAAACGAAACGTTGATCACTTTTGAGCAAAAGGCTGCACACACGCAATTCAAGTTGCTCTGATTGTCATTTAGAGTTACATTATAGGATTATTCAACAACAAGTCAAAATGTGCTCGTGAAAGGCAGAAAACAACACTTTGATCGTTTGATAGAACTTGAGAACGAATGCAAAAAACAGTCCACTCTAAGAACAGGCCGCTTGGACACTTTCAGAACAGCTCTGTTAATGACTGAAAACAGCTCTCGAAGAGATTGTCAAAAGAGACTCTGAAAACGAAACGTTGATCACTTTTGAGCAAAAGGCTGCACACACGCAATTCAAGTTGCTCTGATTGTCATTTAGAGTTACATTATAGGATTATTCAACAACAAGTCAAAATGTGCTCGTGAAAGGCAGAAAACAACACTTTGATAGTTTGATATAACTTGAGAACGAATGCAAAAAACAGTCCACTCTAAGAACAGGCCGCTTGGACACTTTCAGAACAGCTCTGTTAATGACTGAAAACAGCTCTCGAAGAGATTGTCAAAAGAGACTCCGAAAACGAAACGTTGATCACTTTTGAGCAAAAGGCTGCACACACGCAATTCAAGTTGCTCTGATTGTCATTTAGAGTTACATTATAGGATTATTCAACAACAAGTCAAAATGTGCTCGTGAAAGGCAGAAAACAACACTTTGATAGTTTGATATAACTTGAGAACGAATGCAAAAAACAGTCCACTCTAAGAACAGGCCGCTTGGACACTTTCAGAACAGCTCTGTTAATGACTGAAAACAGCTCTCGAAGAGATTGTCAAAAGAGACTCTGAAAACGAAACGTTGATCACTTTTGAGCAAAAGGCTGCACACACGCAATTCAAGTTGCTCTGATTGTCATTTAGAGTTACATTATAGGATTATTCAACAACAAGTCAAAATGTGCTCGTGAAAGGCAGAAAACAACACTTTGATAGTTTGATATAACTTGAGAACGAATGCAAAAAACAGTCCACTCTAAGAACAGGCCGCTTGGACACTTTCAGAACAGCTCTGTTAATGACTGAAAACAGCTCTCGAAGAGATTGTCAAAAGAGACTCTGAAAACGAAACGTTGATCACTTTTGAGCAAAAGGCTGCACACACGCAATTCAAGTTGCTCTGATTGTCATTTAGAGTTACATTATAGGATTATTCAACAACAAGTCAAAATGTGCTCGTGAAAGGCAGAAAACAACACTTTGATAGTTTGATATAACTTGAGAACGAATGCAAAAAACAGTCCACTCTAAGAACAGGCCGCTTGGACACTTTCAGAACAGCTCTGTTAATGACTGAAAACAGCTCTCGAAGAGATTGTCAAAAGAGACTCCTGAAAACGAAACGTTGATCACTTTTGAGCAAAAGGCTGCACACACGCAATTCAAGTTGCTCTGATTGTCATTTAGAGTTACATTATAGGATTATTCAACAACAAGTCAAAATGTGCTCGTGAAAGGCAGAAAACAACACTTTGATAGTTTGATATAACTTGAGAACGAATGCAAAAAACAGTCCACTCTAAGAACAGGCCGCTTGGACACTTTCAGAACAGCTCTGTTAATGACTGAAAACAGCTCTCGAAGAGATTGTCAAAAGAGACTCCGAAAACGAAACGTTGATCACTTTTGAGCAAAAGGCTGCACACACGCAATTCAAGTTGCTCTGATTGTCATTTAGAGTTACATTATAGGATTATTCAACAACAAGTCAAAATGTGCTCGTGAAAGGCAGAAAACAACACTTTGATAGTTTGATATAACTTGAGAACGAATGCAAAAAACAGTCCACTCTAAGAACAGGCCGCTTGGACACTTTCAGAACAGCTCTGTTAATGACTGAAAACAGCTCTCGAAGAGATTGTCAAAAGAGACTCTGAAAACGAAACGTTGATCACTTTTGAGCAAAAGGCTGCACACACGCAATTCAAGTTGCTCTGATTGTCATTTAGAGTTACATTATAGGATTATTCAACAACAAGTCAAAATGTGCTCGTGAAAGGCAGAAAACAACACTTTGATAGTTTGATATAACTTGAGAACGAATGCAAAAAACAGTCCACTCTAAGAACAGGCCGCTTGGACACTTTCAGAACAGCTCTGTTAATGACTGAAAACAGCTCTCGAAGAGATTGTCAAAAGAGACTCCGAAAACGAAACGTTGATCACTTTTGAGCAAAAGGCTGCACACACGCAATTCAAGTTGCTCTGATTGTCATTTAGAGTTACATTATAGGATCATTCAACAACAAGTCAAAATGTGCTCGTGAAAGGCAGAAAACAACACTTTGATAGTTTGATATAACTTGAGAACGAATGCAAAAAACAGTCCACTCTAAGAACAGGCCGCTTGGACACTTTCAGAACAGCTCTGTTAATGACTGAAAACAGCTCTCGAAGAGATTGTCAAAAGAGACTCTGAAAACGAAACGTTGATCACTTTTGAGCAAAAGGCTGCACACACGCAATTCAAGTTGCTCTGATTGTCATTTAGAGTTACATTTATAGGATTATTCAACAACAAGTCAAAATGTGCTCGTGAAAGGCAGAAAACAACACTTTGATAGTTTGATATAACTTGAGAACGAATGCAAAAAACAGTCCACTCTAAGAACAGGCCGCTTGGACACTTTCAGAACAGCTCTGTTAATGACTGAAAACAGCTCTCGAAGAGATTGTCAAAAGAGACTCTGAAAACGAAACGTTGATCACTTTTGAGCAAAAGGCTGCACACACGCAATTCAAGTTGCTCTGATTGTCATTTAGAGTTACATTATAGGATTATTCAACAACAAGTCAAAATGTGCTCGTGAAAGGCAGAAAACAACACTTTGATAGTTTGATATAACTTGAGAACGAATGCAAAAAACAGTCCACTCTAAGAACAGGCCGCTTGGACACTTTCAGAACAGCTCTGTTAATGACTGAAAACAGCTCTCGAAGAGATTGTCAAAAGAGACTCTGAAAACGAAACGTTGATCACTTTTGAGCAAAAGGCTGCACACACGCAATTCAAGTTGCTCTGATTGTCATTTAGAGTTACATTATAGGATTATTCAACAACAAGTCAAAATGTGCTCGTGAAAGGCAGAAAACAACACTTTGATAGTTTGATATAACTTGAGAACGAATGCAAAAAACAGTCCACTCTAAGAACAGGCCGCTTGGACACTTTCAGAACAGCTCTGTTAATGACTGAAAACAGCTCTCGAAGAGATTGTCAAAAGAGACTCCGAAAACGAAACGTTGATCACTTTTGAGCAAAAGGCTGCACACACGCAATTCAAGTTGCTCTGATTGTCATTTAGAGTTACATTATAGGATTATTCAACAACAAGTCAAAATGTGCTCGTGAAAGGCAGAAAACAACACTTTGATAGTTTGATATAACTTGAGAACGAATGCAAAAAACAGTCCACTCTAAGAACAGGCCGCTTGGACACTTTCAGAACAGCTCTGTTAATGACTGAAAACAGCTCTCGAAGAGATTGTCAAAAGAGACTCTGAAAACGAAACGTTGATCACTTTTGAGCAAAAGGCTGCACACACGCAATTCAAGTTGCTCTGATTGTCATTTAGAGTTACATTATAGGATTATTCAACAACAAGTCAAAATGTGCTCGTGAAAGGCAGAAAACAACACTTTGATAGTTTGATATAACTTGAGAACGAATGCAAAAAACAGTCCACTCTAAGAACAGGCCGCTTGGACACTTTCAGAACAGCTCTGTTAATGACTGAAAACAGCTCTCGAAGAGATTGTCAAAAGAGACTCCGAAAACGAAACGTTGATCACTTTTGAGCAAAAGGCTGCACACACGCAATTCAAGTTGCTCTGATTGTCATTTAGAGTTACATTATAGGATTATTCAACAACAAGTCAAAATGTGCTCGTGAAAGGCAGAAAACAACACTTTGATAGTTTGATATAACTTGAGAACGAATGCAAAAAACAGTCCACTCTAAGAACAGGCCGCTTGGACACTTTCAGAACAGCTCTGTTAATGACTGAAAACAGCTCTCGAAGAGATTGTCAAAAGAGACTCTGAAACGAAACGTTGATCACTTTTGAGCAAAAGGCTGCACACACGCAATTCAAGTTGCTCTGATTGTCATTTAGAGTTACATTATAGGATTATTCAACAACAAGTCAAAATGTGCTCGTGAAAGGCAGAAAACAACACTTTGATAGTTTGATATAACTTGAGAACGAATGCAAAAAACAGTCCACTCTAAGAACAGGCCGCTTGGACACTTTCAGAACAGCTCTGTTAATGACTGAAAACAGCTCTCGAAGAGATTGTCAAAAGAGACTCTGAAAACGAAACGTTGATCACTTTTGAGCAAAAGGCTGCACACACGCAATTCAAGTTGCTCTGATTGTCATTTAGAGTTACATTATAGGATTATTCAACAACAAGTCAAAATGTGCTCGTGAAAGGCAGAAAACAACACTTTGATAGTTTGATATAACTTGAGAACGAATGCAAAAAACAGTCCACTCTAAGAACAGGCCGCTTGGACACTTTCAGAACAGCTCTGTTAATGACTGAAAACAGCTCTCGAAGAGATTGTCAAAAGAGACTCCGAAAACGAAACGTTGATCACTTTTGAGCAAAAGGCTGCACACACGCAATTCAAGTTGCTCTGATTGTCATTTAGAGTTACATTATAGGATTATTCAACAACAAGTCAAAATGTGCTCGTGAAAGGCAGAAAACAACACTTTGATAGTTTGATATAACTTGAGAACGAATGCAAAAAACAGTCCACTCTAAGAACAGGCCGCTTGGACACTTTCAGAACAGCTCTGTTAATGACTGAAAACAGCTCTCGAAGAGATTGTCAAAAGAGACTCTGAAAACGAAACGTTGATCACTTTTGAGCAAAAGGCTGCACACACGCAATTCAAGTTGCTCTGATTGTCATTTAGAGTTACATTATAGGATTATTCAACAACAAGTCAAAATGTGCTCGTGAAAGGCAGAAAACAACACTTTGATAGTTTGATATAACTTGAGAACGAATGCAAAAAACAGTCCACTCTAAGAACAGGCCGCTTGGACACTTTCAGAACAGCTCTGTTAATGACTGAAAACAGCTCTCGAAGAGATTGTCAAAAGAGACTCTGAAAACGAAACGTTGATCACTTTTGAGCAAAAGGCTGCACACACGCAATTCAAGTTGCTCTGATTGTCATTTAGAGTTACATTATAGGATTATTCAACAACAAGTCAAAATGTGCTCGTGAAAGGCAGAAAACAACACTTTGATAGTTTGATATAACTTGAGAACGAATGCAAAAAACAGTCCACTCTAAGAACAGGCCGCTTGGACACTTTCAGAACAGCTCTGTTAATGACTGAAAACAGCTCTCGAAGAGATTGTCAAAAGAGACTCCGAAAACGAAACGTTGATCACTTTTGAGCAAAAGGCTGCACACACGCAATTCAAGTTGCTCTGATTGTCATTTAGAGTTACATTATAGGATTATTCAACAACAAGTCAAAATGTGCTCGTGAAAGGCAGAAAACAACACTTTGTAGTTTGATATAACTTGAGAACGAATGCAAAAAACAGTCCACTCTAAGAACAGGCCGCTTGGACACTTTCAGAACAGCTCTGTTAATGACTGAAAACAGCTCTCGAAGAGATTGTCAAAAGAGACTCCGAAAACGAAACGTTGATCACTTTTGAGCAAAAGGCTGCACACACGCAATTCAAGTTGCTCTGATTGTCATTTAGAGTTACATTATAGGATTATTCAACAACAAGTCAAAATGTGCTCGTGAAAGGCAGAAAACAACACTTTGATAGTTTGATATAACTTGAGAACGAATGCAAAAAACAGTCCACTCTAAGAACAGGCCGCTTGGACACTTTCAGAACAGCTCTGTTAATGACTGAAAACAGCTCTCGAAGAGATTGTCAAAAGAGACTCTGAAAACGAAACGTTGATCACTTTTGAGCAAAAGGCTGCACACACGCAATTCAAGTTGCTCTGATTGTCATTTAGAGTTACATTATAGGATTATTCAACAACAAGTCAAAATGTGCTCGTGAAAGGCAGAAAACAACACTTTGATAGTTTGATATAACTTGAGAACGAATGCAAAAAACAGTCCACTCTAAGAACAGGCCGCTTGGACACTTTCAGAACAGCTCTGTTAATGACTGAAAACAGCTCTCGAAGAGATTGTCAAAAGAGACTCCGAAAACGAAACGTTGATCACTTTTGAGCAAAAGGCTGCACACACGCAATTCAAGTTGCTCTGATTGTCATTTAGAGTTACATTATAGGATTATTCAACAACAAGTCAAAATGTGCTCGTGAAAGGCAGAAAAACAACACTTTGATAGTTTGATATAACTTGAGAACGAATGCAAAAAACAGTCCACTCTAAGAACAGGCCGCTTGGACACTTTCAGAACAGCTCTGTTAATGACTGAAAACAGCTCTCGAAGAGATTGTCAAAAGAGACTCCGAAAACGAAACGTTGATCACTTTTGAGCAAAAGGCTGCACACACGCAATTCAAGTTGCTCTGATTGTCATTTAGAGTTACATTATAGGATTATTCAACAACAAGTCAAAATGTGCTCGTGAAAGGCAGAAAACAACACTTTGATAGTTTGATATAACTTGAGAACGAATGCAAAAAACAGTCCACTCTAAGAACAGGCCGCTTGGACACTTTCAGAACAGCTCTGTTAATGACTGAAAACAGCTCTCGAAGAGATTGTCAAAAGAGACTCTGAAAACGAAACGTTGATCACTTTTGAGCAAAAGGCTGCACACACGCAATTCAAGTTGCTCTGATTGTCATTTAGAGTTACATTATAGGATTATTCAACAACAAGTCAAAATGTGCTCGTGAAAGGCAGAAAACAACACTTTGATAGTTTGATATAACTTGAGAACGAATGCAAAAAACAGTCCACTCTAAGAACAGGCCGCTTGGACACTTTCAGAACAGCTCTGTTAATGACTGAAAACAGCTCTCGAAGAGATTGTCAAAAGAGACTCCGAAAACGAAACGTTGATCACTTTTGAGCAAAAGGCTGCACACACGCAATTCAAGTTGCTCTGATTGTCATTTAGAGTTACATTATAGGATTATTCAACAACAAGTCAAAATGTGCTCGTGAAAGGCAGAAAACAACACTTTGATAGTTTGATATAACTTGAGAACGAATGCAAAAAACAGTCCACTCTAAGAACAGGCCGCTTGGACACTTTCAGAACAGCTCTGTTAATGACTGAAAACAGCTCTCGAAGAGATTGTCAAAAGAGACTCCGAAAACGAAACGTTGATCACTTTTGAGCAAAAGGCTGCACACACGCAATTCAAGTTGCTCTGATTGTCATTTAGAGTTACATTATAGGATTATTCAACAACAAGTCAAAATGTGCTCGTGAAAGGCAGAAAACAACACTTTGATAGTTTGATATAACTTGAGAACGAATGCAAAAAACAGTCCACTCTAAGAACAGGCCGCTTGGACACTTTCAGAACAGCTCTGTTAATGACTGAAAACAGCTCTCGAAGAGATTGTCAAAAGAGACTCCGAAAACGAAACGTTGATCACTTTTGAGCAAAAGGCTGCACACACGCAATTCAAGTTGCTCTGATTGTCATTTAGAGTTACATTATAGGATTATTCAACAACAAGTCAAAATGTGCTCGTGAAAGGCAGAAAACAACACTTTGATAGTTTGATATAACTTGAGAACGAATGCAAAAAACAGTCCACTCTAAGAACAGGCCGCTTGGACACTTTCAGAACAGCTCTGTTAATGACTGAAAACAGCTCTCGAAGAGATTGTCAAAAGAGACTCCGAAAACGAAACGTTGATCACTTTTGAGCAAAAGGCTGCACACACGCAATTCAAGTTGCTCTGATTGTCATTTAGAGTTACATTATAGGATTATTCAACAACAAGTCAAAATGTGCTCGTGAAAGGCAGAAAACAACACTTTGATAGTTTGATATAACTTGAGAACGAATGCAAAAAACAGTCCACTCTAAGAACAGGCCGCTTGGACACTTTCAGAACAGCTCTGTTAATGACTGAAAACAGCTCTCGAAGAGATTGTCAAAAGAGACTCCGAAAACGAAACGTTGATCACTTTTGAGCAAAAGGCTGCACACACGCAATTCAAGTTGCTCTGATTGTCATTTAGAGTTACATTATAGGATTATTCAACAACAAGTCAAAATGTGCTCGTGAAAGGCAGAAAACAACACTTTGATAGTTTGATATAACTTGAGAACGAATGCAAAAAACAGTCCACTCTAAGAACAGGCCGCTTGGACACTTTCAGAACAGCTCTGTTAATGACTGAAAACAGCTCTCGAAGAGATTGTCAAAAGAGACTCCGAAAACGAAACGTTGATCACTTTTGAGCAAAAGGCTGCACACACGCAATTCAAGTTGCTCTGATTGTCATTTAGAGTTACATTATAGGATTATTCAACAACAAGTCAAAATGTGCTCGTGAAAGGCAGAAAACAACACTTTGATAGTTTGATATAACTTGAGAACGAATGCAAAAACAGTCCACTCTAAGAACAGGCCGCTTGGACACTTTCAGAACAGCTCTGTTAATGACTGAAAACAGCTCTCGAAGAGATTGTCAAAAGAGACTCTGAAAACGAAACGTTGATCACTTTTGAGCAAAAGGCTGCACACACGCAATTCAAGTTGCTCTGATTGTCATTTAGAGTTACATTATAGGATTATTCAACAACAAGTCAAAATGTGCTCGTGAAAGGCAGAAACAACACTTTGATAGTTTGATATAACTTGAGAACGAATGCAAAAAACAGTCCACTCTAAGAACAGGCCGCTTGGACACTTTCAGAACAGCTCTGTTAATGACTGAAAACAGCTCTCGAAGAGATTGTCAAAAGAGACTCCGAAAACGAAACGTTGATCACTTTTGAGCAAAAGGCTGCACACACGCAATTCAAGTTGCTCTGATTGTCATTTAGAGTTACATTATAGGATATTCAACAACAAGTCAAAATGTGCTCGTGAAAGGCAGAAAACAACACTTGATAGTTGATTAACTTGAGAACGAATGCAAAAAACAGTCCACTCTAAGAACAGGCCGCTTGGACACTTTCAGAACAGCTCTGTTAATGACTGAAAACAGCTCTCGAAGAGATTGTCAAAAGAGACTCCGAAAACGAAACGTTGATCACTTTTGAGCAAAAGGCTGCACACACGCAATTCAAGTTGCTCTGATTGTCATTTAGAGTTACATTATAGGATTATTCAACAACAAGTCAAAATGTGCTCGTGAAAGGCAGAAAACAACACTTTGATAGTTTGATATAACTTGAGAACGAATGCAAAAAACAGTCCACTCTAAGAACAGGCCGCTTGGACACTTTCAGAACAGCTCTGTTAATGACTGAAAACAGCTCTCGAAGAGATTGTCAAAAGAGACTCCTGAAAACGAAACGTTGATCACTTTTGAGCAAAAGGCTGCACACACGCAATTCAAGTTGCTCTGATTGTCATTTAGAGTTACATTATAGGATTATTCAACAACAAGTCAAAATGTGCTCGTGAAAGGCAGAAAACAACACTTTGATAGTTTGATATAACTTGAGAACGAATGCAAAAAACAGTCCACTCTAAGAACAGGCCGCTTGGACACTTTCAGAACAGCTCTGTTAATGACTGAAAACAGCTCTCGAAGAGATTGTCAAAAGAGACTCCGAAAACGAAACGTTGATCACTTTGAGCAAAAGGCTGCACACACGCAATTCAAGTTGCTCTGATTGTCATTTAGAGTTACATTATAGGATTATTCAACAACAAGTCAAAATGTGCTCGTGAAAGGCAGAAAACAACACTTTGATAGTTTGATATAACTTGAGAACGAATGCAAAAAACAGTCCACTCTAAGAACAGGCCGCTTGGACACTTTCAGAACAGCTCTGTTAATGACTGAAAACAGCTCTCGAAGAGATTGTCAAAAGAGACTCTGAAAACGAAACGTTGATCACTTTTGAGCAAAAGGCTGCACACACGCAATTCAAGTTGCTCTGATTGTCATTTAGAGTTACATTATAGGATTATTCAACAACAAGTCAAAATGTGCTCGTGAAAGGCAGAAAACAACACTTTGATAGTTTGATATAACTTGAGAACGAATGCAAAAAACAGTCCACTCTAAGAACAGGCCGCTTGGACACTTTCAGAACAGCTCTGTTAATGACTGAAAACAGCTCTCGAAGAGATTGTCAAAAGAGACTCCGAAAACGAAACGTTGATCACTTTTGAGCAAAAGGCTGCACACACGCAATTCAAGTTGCTCTGATTGTCATTTAGAGTTACATTATAGGATTATTCAACAACAAGTCAAAATGTGCTCGTGAAAGGCAGAAAACAACACTTTGATAGTTTGATATAACTTGAGAACGAATGCAAAAAACAGTCCACTCTAAGAACAGGCCGCTTGGACACTTTCAGAACAGCTCTGTTAATGACTGAAAACAGCTCTCGAAGAGATTGTCAAAAGAGACTCCGAAAACGAAACGTTGATCACTTTTGAGCAAAAGGCTGCACACACGCAATTCAAGTTGCTCTGATTGTCATTTAGAGTTACATTATAGGATTATTCAACAACAAGTCAAAATGTGCTCGTGAAAGGCAGAAAACAACACTTTGATAGTTTGATATAACTTGAGAACGAATGCAAAAAACAGTCCACTCTAAGAACAGGCCGCTTGGACACTTTCAGAACAGCTCTGTTAATGACTGAAAACAGCTCTCGAAGAGATTGTCAAAAGAGACTCCGAAAACGAAACGTTGATCACTTTTGAGCAAAAGGCTGCACACACGCAATTCAAGTTGCTCTGATTGTCATTTAGAGTTACATTATAGGATTATTCAACAACAAGTCAAAATGTGCTCGTGAAAGGCAGAAAACAACACTTTGATAGTTTGATATAACTTGAGAACGAATGCAAAAAACAGTCCACTCTAAGAACAGGCCGCTTGGACACTTTCAGAACAGCTCTGTTAATGACTGAAAACAGCTCTCGAAGAGATTGTCAAAAGAGACTCCGAAAACGAAACGTTGATCACTTTTGAGCCAAAAGGCTGCACACACGCAATTCAAGTTGCTCTGATTGTCAGTTAGAGTTACAATTATAGGATGCATTCAGCATACAAGTCATAATGTGGGCTCGTGAAAGGAACAACACTTTGATAGTTTGATATAACTTGAGAACGAATGCAAAAAACAGTCCACTCTAAGAACAGGCCGCTTGGACACTTTCAGAACAGCTCTGTTAATGACTGAAAACAGCTCTCGAAGAGATTGTCAAAAGAGACTCCGAAAACGAAACGTTGATCACTTTTGAGCAAAAGGCTGCACACACGCAATTCAAGTTGCTCTGATTGTCATTTAGAGTTACATTATAGGATTATTCAACAACAAGTCAAAATGTGCTTGAGAAAGGCAGAAAACAACACTTTGATATAACTTGAGAACGAATGCAAAAAACAGTCCACTCTAAGAACAGGCCGCTTGGACACTTTCAGAACAGCTCTGTTAATGACTGAAAACAGCTCTCGAAGAGATTGTCAAAAGAGACTCCGAAAACGAAACGTTGATCACTTTTGAGCAAAAGGCTGCACACACGCAATTCAAGTTGCTCTGATTGTCATTTAGAGTTACATTATAGGATTATTCAACAACAAGTCAAAATGTGCTCGTGAAAGGCAGAAAACAACACTTTGATAGTTTGCTATAACTTGAGAACGAATGCAAAAAACAGTCCACTCTAAGAACAGGCCGCTTGGACACTTTCAGAACAGCTCTGTTAATGACTGAAAACAGCTCTCGAAGAGATTGTCAAAAGAGACTCCGAAAACGAGACGTTGATCACTTTTGAGCAAAAGGCTGCACACACGCAATTCAAGTTGCTCTGATTGTCATTTAGAGTTACATTATAGGATTATTCAACAACAAGTCAAAATGTGCTCGTGAAAGGCAGAAAACAACACTTTGATAGTTTGATATAACTTGAG
Organism: Nansenia antarctica; assembly: GCF_963989245.1. Taxonomy (NCBI): domain Eukaryota; kingdom Metazoa; phylum Chordata; class Actinopteri; order Argentiniformes; family Microstomatidae; genus Nansenia; species Nansenia antarctica. The sequence continues at coordinate 26,116 of NW_027663003.1, forward strand.
AACGAATGCAAAAAACAGTCCACTCTAAGAACAGGCCGCTTGGACACTTTCAGAACAGCTCTGTTAATGACTGAAAACAGCTCTCGAAGACATTGTCAAAAGAGACTCCGAAAACGAAACGTTGATCACTTTTGAGCAAAAGGCTGCACACACGCAATTCAAGTTGCTCTGATTGTCATTTAGAGTTACATTATAGGATTATTCAACAACAAGTCAAAATGTGCTCGTGAAAGGCAGAAAACAACACTTTGATAGTTTGATATAACTTGAGAACGAATGCAAAAAACAGTCCACTCTAAGAACAGGCCGCTTGGACACTTTCAGAACAGCTCTGTTAATGACTGAAAACAGCTCTCGAAGAGATTGTCAAAAGAGACTCCGAAAACGAAACGTTGATCACTTTTGAGCAAAAGGCTGCACACACGCAATTCAAGTTGCTCTGATTGTCATTTAGAGTTACATTATAGGATTATTCAAACAACAAAGTCAAAATGTGCTCGTGAAAGGCAGAAAACAACACTTTGATAGTTTGATATAACTTGAGAACGAATGCAAAAAACAGTCTACTCTAAGAACAGGCCGCTTGGACACTTTCAGAACAGCTCTGTTAATGACTGAAAACAGCTCTCGAAGAGATTGTCAAAAGAGACTCCGAAAACGAAACGTTGATCACTTTTGAGCAAAAGGCTGCACACACGCAATTCAAGTTGCTCTGATTGTCATTTAGAGTTACATTATAGGATTATTCAACAACAAGTCAAAATGTGCTCGTGAAAGGCAGAAAACAACACTTTGATAGTTTGATATAACTTGAGAACGAATGCAAAAAACAGTCCACTCTAAGAACAGGCCGCTTGGACACTTTCAGAACAGCTCTGTTAATGACTGAAAACAGCTCTCGAAGAGATTGTCAAAAGAGACTCCGAAAACGAAACGTTGATCACTTTTGAGCAAAAGGCTGCACACACGCAATTCAAGTTGCTCTGATTGTCATTTAGAGTTACATTATAGGATTATTCAAGCAACAAGTCAAAATGTGCTCGTGAAAGGCAGAAAACAACACTTTGATAGTTTGATATAACTTGAGAACGAATGCAAAAAACAGTCCACTCTAAGAACAGGCCGCTTGGACACTTTCAGAACAGCTCTGTTAATGACTGAAAACAGCTCTCGAAGAGATTGTCAAAAGAGACTCCGAAAACGAAACGTTGATCACTTTTGAGCAAAAGGCTGCACACACGCAATTCAAGTTGCTCTGATTGTCATTTAGAGTTACATTATAGGATTATTCAACAACAAGTCAAAATGTGCTCGTGAAAGGCAGAAAACAACACTTTGATAGTTTGATATAACTTGAGAACGAATGCAAAAAACAGTCCACTCTAAGAACAGGCCGCTTGGACACTTTCAGAACAGCTCTGTTAATGACTGAAAACAGCTCTCGAAGAGATTGTCAAAAGAGACTCCGAAAACGAAACGTTGATCACTTTTGAGCAAAAGGCTGCACACACGCAATTCAAGTTGCTCTGATTGTCATTTAGAGTTACATTATAGGATTATTCAACAACAAGTCAAAATGTGCTCGTGAAAGGCAGAAAACAACACTTTGATAGTTTGATATAACTTGAGAACGAATGCAAAAAACAGTCCACTCTAAGAACAGGCCGCTTGGACACTTTCAGAACAGCTCTGTTAATGACTGAAAACAGCTCTCGAAGAGATTGTCAAAAGAGACTCCGAAAACGAAACGTTGATCACTTTTGAGCAAAAGGCTGCACACACGCAATTCAAGTTGCTCTGATTGTCATTTAGAGTTACATTATAGGATTATTCAACAACAAGTCAAAATGTGCTCGTGAAAGGCAGAAAACAACACTTTGATAGTTTGATATAACTTGAGAACGAATGCAAAAAACAGTCCACTCTAAGAACAGGCCGCTTGGACACTTTCAGAACAGCTCTGTTAATGACTGAAAACAGCTCTCGAAGAGATTGTCAAAAGAGACTCCGAAAACGAAACGTTGATCACTTTTGAGCAAAAGGCTGCACACACGCAATTCAAGTTGCTCTGATTGTCATTTAGAGTTACATTATAGGATTATTCAACAACAAGTCAAAATGTGCTCGTGAAAGGCAGAAAACAACACTTTGATAGTTTGATATAACTTGAGAACGAATGCAAAAAACAGTCCACTCTAAGAACAGGCCGCTTGGACACTTTCAGAACAGCTCTGTTAATGACTGAAAACAGCTCTCGAAGAGATTGTCAAAAGAGACTCCGAAAACGAAACGTTGATCACTTTTGAGCAAAAGGCTGCACACACGCAATTCAAGTTGCTCTGATTGTCATTTAGAGTTACATTATAGGATTATTCAACAACAAGTCAAAATGTGCTCGTGAAAGGCAGAAAACAACACTTTGATAGTTTGATATAACTTGAGAACGAATGCAAAAAACAGTCCACTCTAAGAACAGGCCGCTTGGACACTTTCAGAACAGCTCTGTTAATGACTGAAAACAGCTCTCGAAGAGATTGTCAAAAGAGACTCCGAAAACGAAACGTTGATCACTTTTGAGCAAAAGGCTGCACACACGCAATTCAAGTTGCTCTGATTGTCATTTAGAGTTACATTATAGGATTATTCAACAACAAGTCAAAATGTGCTCGTGAAAGGCAGAAAACAACACTTTGATAGTTTGATATAACTTGAGAACGAATGCAAAAAACAGTCCACTCTAAGAACAGGCCGCTTGGACACTTTCAGAACAGCTCTGTTAATGACTGAAAACAGCTCTCGAAGAGATTGTCAAAAGAGACTCCGAAAACGAAACGTTGATCACTTTTGAGCAAAAGGCTGCACACACGCAATTCAAGTTGCTCTGATTGTCATTTAGAGTTACATTATAGGATTATTCAACAACAAGTCAAAATGTGCTCGTGAAAGGCAGAAAACAACACTTTGATAGTTTGATATAACTTGAGAACGAATGCAAAAAACAGTCCACTCTAAGAACAGGCCGCTTGGACACTTTCAGAACAGCTCTGTTAATGACTGAAAACAGCTCTCGAAGAGATTGTCAAAAGAGACTCCGAAAACGAAACGTTGATCACTTTTGAGCAAAAGGCTGCACACACGCAATTCAAGTTGCTCTGATTGTCATTTAGAGTTACATTATAGGATTATTCAACAACAAGTCAAAATGTGCTCGTGAAAGGCAGAAAACAACACTTTGATAGTTTGATATAACTTGAGAACGAATGCAAAAAACAGTCCACTCTAAGAACAGGCCGCTTGGACACTTTCAGAACAGCTCTGTTAATGACTGAAAACAGCTCTCGAAGAGATTGTCAAAAGAGACTCCGAAAACGAAACGTTGATCACTTTTGAGCAAAAGGCTGCACACACGCAATTCAAGTTGCTCTGATTGTCATTTAGAGTTACATTATAGGATTATTCAACAACAAGTCAAAATGTGCTCGTGAAAGGCAGAAAACAACACTTTGATAGTTTGATATAACTTGAGAACGAATGCAAAAAACAGTCCACTCTAAGAACAGGCCGCTTGGACACTTTCAGAACAGCTCTGTTAATGACTGAAAACAGCTCTCGAAGAGATTGTCAAAAGAGACTCCGAAAACGAAACGTTGATCACTTTTGAGCAAAAGGCTGCACACACGCAATTCAAGTTGCTCTGATTGTCATTTAGAGTTACATTATAGGATTATTCAACAACAAGTCAAAATGTGCTCGTGAAAGGCAGAAAACAACACTTTGATAGTTTGATATAACTTGAGAACGAATGCAAAAAACAGTCCACTCTAAGAACAGGCCGCTTGGACACTTTCAGAACAGCTCTGTTAATGACTGAAAACAGCTCTCGAAGAGATTGTCAAAAGAGACTCCGAAAACGAAACGTTGATCACTTTTGAGCAAAAGGCTGCACACACGCAATTCAAGTTGCTCTGATTGTCATTTAGAGTTACATTATAGGATTATTCAACAACAAGTCAAAATGTGCTCGTGAAAGGCAGAAAACAACACTTTGATAGTTTGATATAACTTGAGAACGAATGCAAAAAACAGTCCACTCTAAGAACAGGCCGCTTGGACACTTTCAGAACAGCTCTGTTAATGACTGAAAACAGCTCTCGAAGAGATTGTCAAAAGAGACTCCGAAAACGAAACGTTGATCACTTTTGAGCAAAAGGCTGCACACACGCAATTCAAGTTGCTCTGATTGTCATTTAGAGTTACATTATAGGATTATTCAACAACAAGTCAAAATGTGCTCGTGAAAGGCAGAAAACAACACTTTGATAGTTTGATATAACTTGAGAACGAATGCAAAAAACAGTCCACTCTAAGAACAGGCCGCTTGGACACTTTCAGAACAGCTCTGTTAATGACTGAAAACAGCTCTCGAAGAGATTGTCAAAAGAGACTCCGAAAACGAAACGTTGATCACTTTTGAGCAAAAGGCTGCACACACGCAATTCAAGTTGCTCTGATTGTCATTTAGAGTTACATTATAGGATTATTCAACAACAAGTCAAAATGTGCTCGTGAAAGGCAGAAAACAACACTTTGATAGTTTGATATAACTTGAGAACGAATGCAAAAAACAGTCCACTCTAAGAACAGGCCGCTTGGACACTTTCAGAACAGCTCTGTTAATGACTGAAAACAGCTCTCGAAGAGATTGTCAAAAGAGACTCCGAAAACGAAACGTTGATCACTTTTGAGCAAAAGGCTGCACACACGCAATTCAAGTTGCTCTGATTGTCATTTAGAGTTACATTATAGGATTATTCAACAACAAGTCAAAATGTGCTCGTGAAAGGCAGAAAACAACACTTTGATAGTTTGATATAACTTGAGAACGAATGCAAAAAACAGTCCACTCTAAGAACAGGCCGCTTGGACACTTTCAGAACAGCTCTGTTAATGACTGAAAACAGCTCTCGAAGAGATTGTCAAAAGAGACTCCGAAAACGAAACGTTGATCACTTTTGAGCAAAAGGCTGCACACACGCAATTCAAGTTGCTCTGATTGTCATTTAGAGTTACATTATAGGATTATTCAACAACAAGTCAAAATGTGCTCGTGAAAGGCAGAAAACAACACTTTGATAGTTTGATATAACTTGAGAACGAATGCAAAAAACAGTCCACTCTAAGAACAGGCCGCTTGGACACTTTCAGAACAGCTCTGTTAATGACTGAAAACAGCTCTCGAAGAGATTGTCAAAAGAGACTCCGAAAACGAAACGTTGATCACTTTTGAGCAAAAGGCTGCACACACGCAATTCAAGTTGCTCTGATTGTCATTTAGAGTTACATTATAGGATTATTCAACAACAAGTCAAAATGTGCTCGTGAAAGGCAGAAAACAACACTTTGATAGTTTGATATAACTTGAGAACGAATGCAAAAAACAGTCCACTCTAAGAACAGGCCGCTTGGACACTTTCAGAACAGCTCTGTTAATGACTGAAAACAGCTCTCGAAGAGATTGTCAAAAGAGACTCCGAAAACGAAACGTTGATCACTTTTGAGCAAAAGGCTGCACACACGCAATTCAAGTTGCTCTGATTGTCATTTAGAGTTACATTATAGGATTATTCAACAACAAGTCAAAATGTGCTCGTGAAAGGCAGAAAACAACACTTTGATAGTTTGATATAACTTGAGAACGAATGCAAAAAACAGTCCACTCTAAGAACAGGCCGCTTGGACACTTTCAGAACAGCTCTGTTAATGACTGAAAACAGCTCTCGAAGAGATTGTCAAAAGAGACTCTGAAAACGAAACGTTGATCACTTTTGAGCAAAAGGCTGCACACACGCAATTCAAGTTGCTCTGATTGTCATTTAGAGTTACATTATAGGATTATTCAACAACAAGTCAAAATGTGCTCGTGAAAGGCAGAAAACAACACTTTGATAGTTTGATATAACTTGAGAACGAATGCAAAAACAGTCCACTCTAAGAACAGGCCGCTTGGACACTTTCAGAACAGCTCTGTTAATGACTGAAAACAGCTCTCGAAGAGATTGTCAAAAGAGACTCCGAAAACGAAACGTTGATCACTTTTGAGCAAAAGGCTGCACACACGCAATTCAAGTTGCTCTGATTGTCATTTAGAGTTACATTATAGGATTATTCAACAACAAGTCAAAATGTGCTCGTGAAAGGCAGAAAACAACACTTTGATAGTTTGATATAACTTGAGAACGAATGCAAAAAACAGTCCACTCTAAGAACAGGCCGCTTGGACACTTTCAGAACAGCTCTGTTAATGACTGAAAACAGCTCTCGAAGAGATTGTCAAAAGAGACTCTGAAAACGAAACGTTGATCACTTTTGAGCAAAAGGCTGCACACACGCAATTCAAGTTGCTCTGATTGTCATTTAGAGTTACATTATAGGATTATTCAACAACAAGTCAAAATGTGCTCGTGAAAGGCAGAAAACAACACTTTGATAGTTTGATATAACTTGAGAACGAATGCAAAAAACAGTCCACTCTAAGAACAGGCCGCTTGGACACTTTCAGAACAGCTCTGTTAATGACTGAAAACAGCTCTCGAAGAGATTGTCAAAAGAGACTCCGAAAACGAAACGTTGATCACTTTTGAGCAAAAGGCTGCACACACGCAATTCAAGTTGCTCTGATTGTCATTTAGAGTTACATTATAGGATTATTCAACAACAAGTCAAAATGTGCTCGTGAAAGGCAGAAAACAACACTTTGATAGTTTGATATAACTTGAGAACGAATGCAAAAAACAGTCCACTCTAAGAACAGGCCGCTTGGACACTTTCAGAACAGCTCTGTTAATGACTGAAAACAGCTCTCGAAGAGATTGTCAAAAGAGACTCTGAAAACGAAACGTTGATCACTTTTGAGCAAAAGGCTGCACACACGCAATTCAAGTTGCTCTGATTGTCATTTAGAGTTACATTATAGGATTATTCAACAACAAGTCAAAATGTGCTCGTGAAAGGCAGAAAACAACACTTTGATAGTTTGATATAACTTGAGAACGAATGCAAAAAACAGTCCACTCTAAGAACAGGCCGCTTGGACACTTTCAGAACAGCTCTGTTAATGACTGAAAACAGCTCTCGAAGAGATTGTCAAAAGAGACTCCGAAAACGAAACGTTGATCACTTTTGAGCAAAAGGCTGCACACACGCAATTCAAGTTGCTCTGATTGTCATTTAGAGTTACATTATAGGATTATTCAACAACAAGTCAAAATGTGCTCGTGAAAGGCAGAAAACAACACTTTGATAGTTTGATATAACTTGAGAACGAATGCAAAAAACAGTCCACTCTAAGAACAGGCCGCTTGGACACTTTCAGAACAGCTCTGTTAATGACTGAAAACAGCTCTCGAAGAGATTGTCAAAAGAGACTCCGAAAACGAAACGTTGATCACTTTTGAGCAAAAGGCTGCACACACGCAATTCAAGTTGCTCTGATTGTCATTTAGAGTTACATTATAGGATTATTCAACAACAAGTCAAAATGTGCTCGTGAAAGGCAGAAAACAACACTTTGATAGTTTGATATAACTTGAGAACGAATGCAAAAAACAGTCCACTCTAAGAACAGGCCGCTTGGACACTTTCAGAACAGCTCTGTTAATGACTGAAAACAGCTCTCGAAGAGATTGTCAAAAGAGACTCCGAAAACGAAACGTTGATCACTTTTGAGCAAAAGGCTGCACACACGCAATTCAAGTTGCTCTGATTGTCATTTAGAGTTACATTATAGGATTATTCAACAACAAGTCAAAATGTGCTCGTGAAAGGCAGAAAACAACACTTTGATAGTTTGATATAACTTGAGAACGAATGCAAAAAACAGTCCACTCTCAGAACAGGCCGCTTGGACACTTTCAGAACAGCTCTGTTAATGACTGAAAACAGCTCTCGAAGAGATTGTCAAAAGAGACTCCGAAAACGAAACGTTGATCACTTTTGAGCAAAAGGCTGCACACACGCAATTCAAGTTGCTCTGATTGTCATTTAGAGTTACATTATAGGATTATTCAACAACAAGTCAAAATGTGCTCGTGAAAGGCAGAAAACAACACTTTGATAGTTTGATATAACTTGAGAACGAATGCAAAAAACAGTCCACTCTAAGAACAGGCCGCTTGGACACTTTCAGAACAGCTCTGTTAATGACTGAAAACAGCTCTCGAAGAGATTGTCAAAAGAGACTCCGAAAACGAAACGTTGATCACTTTTGAGCAAAAGGCTGCACACACGCAATTCAAGTTGCTCTGATTGTCATTTAGAGTTACATTATAGGATTATTCAACAACAAGTCAAAATGTGCTCGTGAAAGGCAGAAAACAACACTTTGATAGTTTGATATAACTTGAGAACGAATGCAAAAAACAGTCCACTCTAAGAACAGGCCGCTTGGACACTTTCAGAACAGCTCTGTTAATGACTGAAAACAGCTCTCGAAGAGATTGTCAAAAGAGACTCCGAAAACGAAACGTTGATCACTTTTGAGCAAAAGGCTGCACACACGCAATTCAAGTTGCTCTGATTGTCATTTAGAGTTACATTATAGGATTATTCAACAACAAGTCAAAATGTGCTCGTGAAAGGCAGAAAACAACACTTTGATAGTTTGATATAACTTGAGAACGAATGCAAAAAACAGTCCACTCTAAGAACAGGCCGCTTGGACACTTTCAGAACAGCTCTGTTAATGACTGAAAACAGCTCTCGAAGAGATTGTCAAAAGAGACTCCGAAAACGAAACGTTGATCACTTTTGAGCAAAAGGCTGCACACACGCAATTCAAGTTGCTCTGATTGTCATTTAGAGTTACATTATAGGATTATTCAACAACAAGTCAAAATGTGCTCGTGAAAGGCAGAAAACAACACTTTGATAGTTTGATATAACTTGAGAACGAATGCAAAAAACAGTCCACTCTAAGAACAGGCCGCTTGGACACTTTCAGAACAGCTCTGTTAATGACTGAAAACAGCTCTCGAAGAGATTGTCAAAAGAGACTCCGAAAACGAAACGTTGATCACTTTTGAGCAAAAGGCTGCACACACGCAATTCAAGTTGCTCTGATTGTCATTTAGAGTTACATTATAGGATTATTCAACAACAAGTCAAAATGTGCTCGTGAAAGGCAGAAAACAACACTTTATAGTTTGATATTTGTATAACTTGAGAACGAATGCAAAAAACAGTCCACTCTAAGAACAGGCCGCTTGGACACTTTCAGAACAGCTCTGTTAATGACTGAAAACAGCTCTCGAAGAGATTGTCAAAAGAGACTCCGAAAACGAAACGTTGATCACTTTTGAGCAAAAGGCTGCACACACGCAATTCAAGTTGCTCTGATTGTCATTTAGAGTTACATTATAGGATTATTCAACAACAAGTCAAAATGTGCTCGTGAAAGGCAGAAAACAACACTTTGATAGTTTGATATAACTTGAGAACGAATGCAAAAAACAGTCCACTCTAAGAACAGGCCGCTTGGACACTTTCAGAACAGCTCTGTTAATGACTGAAAACAGCTCTCGAAGAGATTGTCAAAAGAGACTCCGAAAACGAAACGTTGATCACTTTTGAGCAAAAGGCTGCACACACGCAATTCAAGTTGCTCTGATTGTCATTTAGAGTTACATTATAGGATTATTCAACAACAAGTCAAAATGTGCTCGTGAAAGGCAGAAAACAACACTTTGATAGTTTGATATAACTTGAGAACGAATGCAAAAAACAGTCCACTCTAAGAACAGGCCGCTTGGACACTTTCAGAACAGCTCTGTTAATGACTGAAAACAGCTCTCGAAGAGATTGTCAAAAGAGACTCCGAAAACGAAACGTTGATCACTTTTGAGCAAAAGGCTGCACACACGCAATTCAAGTTGCTCTGATTGTCATTTAGAGTTACATTATAGGATTATTCAACAACAAGTCAAAATGTGCTCGTGAAAGGCAGAAAACAACACTTTGATAGTTTGATATAACTTGAGAACGAATGCAAAAAACAGTCCACTCTAAGAACAGGCCGCTTGGACACTTTCAGAACAGCTCTGTTAATGACTGAAAACAGCTCTCGAAGAGATTGTCAAAAGAGACTCCGAAAACGAAACGTTGATCACTTTTGAGCAAAAGGCTGCACACACGCAATTCAAGTTGCTCTGATTGTCATTTAGAGTTACATTATAGGATTATTCAACAACAAGTCAAAATGTGCTCGTGAAAGGCAGAAAACAACACTTTGATAGTTTGATATAACTTGAGAACGAATGCAAAAAACAGTCCACTCTAAGAACAGGCCGCTTGGACACTTTCAGAACAGCTCTGTTAATGACTGAAAACAGCTCTCGAAGAGATTGTCAAAAGAGACTCCGAAAACGAAACGTTGATCACTTTTGAGCAAAAGGCTGCACACACGCAATTCAAGTTGCTCTGATTGTCATTTAGAGTTACATTATAGGATTATTCAACAACAAGTCAAAATGTGCTCGAGAAAGGCAGAAAACAACACTTTGATAATTTGTAAAACTTGAGAACGAATGCAAAAAACAGTCCACTCTAAGAACAGGCCGCTTGGACACGTTCAGAACAGCTCTGTTAATGACTGAAAACAGCTCTCGAAGAGATTGTCAAAAGAGACTCCGAAAACGAAACGTTGATCACTTTTGAGCAAAAGGCTGCACACACGCAATTCAAGTTGCTCTGATTGTCATTTAGAGTTACATTATAGGATTATTCAACAACAAGTCAAAATGTGCTCGTGAAAGGCAGAAAACAACACTTTGATAGTTTGATATAACTTGAGAACGAATGCAAAAAACAGTCCACTCTAAGAACAGGCCGCTTGGACACTTTCAGAACAGCTCTGTTAATGACTGAAAACAGCTCTCGAAGAGATTGTCAAAAGAGACTCCGAAAACGAAACGTTGATCACTTTTGAGCAAAAGGCTGCACACACGCAATTCAAGTTGCTCTGATTGTCATTTAGAGTTACATTATAGGATTATTCAACAACAAGTCAAAATGTGCTCGTGAAAGGCAGAAAACAACACTTTGATAGTTTGATATAACTTGAGAACGAATGCAAAAAACAGTCCACTCTAAGAACAGGCCGCTTGGACACTTTCAGAACAGCTCTGTTAATGACTGAAAACAGCTCTCGAAGAGATTGTCAAAAGAGACTCTGAAAAAGAAACGTTGATCACTTTTGAGCAAAAGGCTGCACACACGCAATTCAAGTTGCTCTGATTGTCATTTAGAGTTACATTATAGGATTATTCAACAACAAGTCAAAATGTGCTCGTGAAAGGCAGAAAACAACACTTTGATAGTTTGATATAACTTGAGAACGAATGCAAAAAACAGTCCACTCTAAGAACAGGCCGCTTGGACACTTTCAGAACAGCTCTGTTAATGACTGAAAACAGCTCTCGAAGAGATTGTCAAAAGAGACTCCGAAAACGAAACGTTGATCACTTTTGAGCAAAAGGCTGCACACACGCAATTCAAGTTGCTCTGATTGTAATTTAGAGTTAAATTATAGGATTATTCAACAACAAGTCAAAATGTGCTCGTGAAAGGCAGAAAACAACACTTTGATAGTTTGATATAACTTGAGAACGAATGCAAAAAACAGTCCACTCTAAGAACAGGCCGCTTGGACACTTTCAGAACAGCTCTGTTAATGACTGAAAACAGCTCTCGAAGAGATTGTCAAAAGAGACTCTGAAAACGAAACGTTGATCACTTTTGAGCAAAAGGCTGCACACACGCAATTCAAGTTGCTCTGATTGTCATTTAGAGTTACATTATAGGATTATTCAACAACAAGTCAAAATGTGCTCGTGAAAGGCAGAAAACAACACTTTGATAGTTTGATATAACTTGAGAACGAATGCAAAAACAGTCCACTCTAAGAACAGGCCGCTTGGACACTTTCAGAACAGCTCTGTTAATGACTGAAAACAGCTCTCGAAGAGATTGTCAAAAGAGACTCCTGAAAACGAAACGTTGATCACTTTTGAGCAAAAGGCTGCACACACGCAATTCAAGTTGCTCTGATTGTCATTTAGAGTTACATTATAGGAATATTCAACAACAAGTCAAAATGTGCTCGTGAAAGGCAGAAAACAACACTTTGATAGTTTGATATAACTTGAGAACGAATGCAAAAAACAGTCCACTCTAAGAACAGGCCGCTTGGACACTTTCAGAACAGCTCTGTTAATGACTGAAAACAGCTCTCGAAGAGATTGTCAAAAGAGACTCCGAAAACGAAACGTTGATCACTTTTGAGCAAAAGGCTGCACACACGCAATTCAAGTTGCTCTGATTGTCATTTAGAGTTACATTATAGGATTATTCAACAACAAGTCAAAATGTGCTCGTGAAAGGCAGAAAACAACACTTTGATAGTTTGATATAACTTGAGAACGAATGCAAAAAACAGTCCACTCTAAGAACAGGCCGCTTGGACACTTTCAGAACAGCTCTGTTAATGACTGAAAACAGCTCTCGAAGAGATTGTCAAAAGAGACTCCGAAAACGAAACGTTGATCACTTTTGAGCAAAAGGCTGCACACACGCAATTCAAGTTGCTCTGATTGTCATTTAGAGTTACATTATAGGATTATTCAACAACAAGTCAAAATGTGCTCGTGAAAGGCAGAAAACAACACTTTGATAGTTTGATATAACTTGAGAACGAATGCAAAAAACAGTCCACTCTAAGAACAGGCCGCTTGGACACTTTCAGAACAGCTCTGTTAATGACTGAAAACAGCTCTCGAAGAGATTGTCAAAAGAGACTCCGAAAACGAAACGTTGATCACTTTTGAGCAAAAGGCTGCACACACGCAATTCAAGTTGCTCTGATTGTCATTTAGAGTTACATTATAGGATTATTCAGCAACAAGTCAAAATGTGCTCGTGAAAGGCAGAAAACAACACTTTGATAGTTTTGATATAAACTTGAGAACGAATGCAAAAAACAGTCCACTCTAAGAACAGGCCGCTTGGACACTTTCAGAACAGCTCTGTTAATGACTGAAAACAGCTCTCGAAGAGATTGTCAAAAGAGACTCCGAAAACGAAACGTTGATCACTTTTGAGCAAAAGGCTGCACACACGCAATTCAAGTTGCTCTGATTGTCATTTAGAGTTACATTATAGGATTATTCAACAACAAGTCAAAATGTGCTCGTGAAAGGCAGAAAACAACACTTTGATAGTTTGATATAACTTGAGAACGAATGCAAAAAACAGTCCACTCTAAGAACAGGCCGCTTGGACACTTTCAGAACAGCTCTGTTAATGACTGAAAACAGCTCTCGAAGAGATTGTCAAAAGAGACTCCGAAAACGAAACGTTGATCACTTTTGAGCAAAAGGCTGCACACACGCAATTCAAGTTGCTCTGATTGTCATTTAGAGTATAGGATTATTCAACAACAAGTCAAAATGTGCTCGTGAAAGGCAGAAAACAACACTTGATAGTTTTGAAATAACTTGAGAACGAATGCAAAAAACAGTCCACTCTAAGAACAGGCCGCTTGGACACTTTCAGAACAGCTCTGTTAATGACTGAAAACAGCTCTCGAAGAGATTGTCAAAAGAGACTCCGAAAACGAAACGTTGATCACTTTTTGAGCAAAAGGCTGCACACACGCAATTCAAGTTGCTCTGATTGTCATTTAGAGTTACATTATAGGATTATTCAACAACAAGTCAAAATGTGCTCGTGAAAGGCAGAAAACAACACTTTGATAGTTTGATATAACTTGAGAACGAATGCAAAAAACAGTCCACTCTAAGAACAGGCCGCTTGGACACTTTCAGAACAGCTCTGTTAATGACTGAAAACAGCTCTCGAAGAGATTGTCAAAAGAGACTCCGAAAACGAAACGTTGATCACTTTTGAGCAAAAGGCTGCACACACGCAATTCAAGTTGCTCTGATTGTCATTTAGAGTTACATTATAGGATTATTCAACAACAAGTCAAAATGTGCTCGTGAAAGGCAGAAAACAACACTTTGATAGTTTGATATAACTTGAGAACGAATGCAAAAAACAGTCCACTCTAAGAACAGCCGCTTGGACACTTTCAGAACAGCTCTGATAATGACTGAAAACAGCTCTCGAAGAGATTGTCAAAAGAGACTCCGAAAACGAAACGTTGATCACTTTTGAGCAAAAGGCTGCACACACGCAATTCAAGTTGCTCTGATTGTCATTTAATTTAGAGTTACATTATAGGATTATTCAACAACAAGTCAAAATGTGCTCGTGAAAGGCAGAAAACAACACTTTGATAGTTTGATATAACTTGAGAACGAATGCAAAAAACAGTCCACTCTCAGAACAGGCCGCTTGGACACTTTCAGAACAGCTCTGTTAATGACTGAAAACAGCTCTCGAAGAGATTGTCAAAAGAGACTCCGAAAACGAAACGTTGATCACTTTTGAGCAAAAGGCTGCACACACGCAATTCAAGTTGCTCTGATTGTCATTTAGAGTTACATTATAGGATTATTCAACAACAAGTCAAAATGTGCTCGTGAAAGGCAGAAAACAACACTTTGATAGTTTGATATAACTTGAGAACGAATGCAAAAAACAGTCCACTCTCAGAACAGGCCGCTTGGACACTTTCAGAACAGCTCTGTTAATGACTGAAAACAGCTCTCGAAGAGATTGTCAAAAGAGACTCCGAAAACGAAACGTTGATCACTTTTGAGCAAAAGGCTGCACACACGCAATTCAAGTTGCTCTGATTGTCATTTAGAGTTACATTATAGGATTATTCAACAACAAGTCAAAATGTGCTCGTGAAAGGCAGAAAACAACACTTTGATAGTTTGATATAACTTGAGAACGAATGCAAAAAACAGTCCACTCTCAGAACAGGCCGCTTGGACACTTTCAGAACAGCTCTGTTAATGCAGCTCTGTTAATGACTGAAAACAGCTCTCGAAGAGATTGTCAAAAGAGACTCCGAAAACGAAACGTTGATCACTTTTGAGCAAAAGGCTGCACACACGCAATTCAAGTTGCTCTGATTGTCATTTAGAGTTACATTATAGGATTATTCAACAACAAGTCAAAATGTGCTCGTGAAAGGCAGAAAACAACACTTTGATAGTTTGATATAACTTGAGAACGAATGCAAAAAACAGTCCACTCTCAGAACAGGCCGCTTGGACACTTTCAGAACAGCTCTGTTAATGACTGAAAACAGCTCTCGAAGAGATTGTCAAAAGAGACTCCGAAAACGAAACGTTGATCACTTTTGAGCAAAAGGCTGCACACACGCAATTCAAGTTGCTCTGATTGTCATTTAGAGTTACATTATAGGATTATTCAACAACAAGTCAAAATGTGCTCGTGAAAGGCAGAAAACAACACTTTGATAGTTTGATATAACTTGAGAACGAATGCAAAAAACAGTCCACTCTAAGAACAGGCCGCTTGGACACTTTCAGAACAGCTCTGTTAATGACTGAAAACAGCTCTCGAAGAGATTGTCAAAAGAGACTCTGAAAACGAAACGTTGATCACTTTTGAGCAAAAGGCTGCACACACGCAATTCAAGTTGCTCTGATTGTCATTTAGAGTTACATTATAGGATTATTCAACAACAAGTCAAAATGTGCTCGTGAAAGGCAGAAAACAACACTTTGATAGTTTGATATAACTTGAGAACGAATGCAAAAAACAGTCCACTCTCAGAACAGGCCGCTTGGACACTTTCAGAACAGCTCTGTTAATGACTGAAAACAGCTCTCGAAGAGATTGTCAAAAGAGACTCCGAAAACGAAACGTTGATCACTTTTGAGCAAAAGGCTGCACACACGCAATTCAAGTTGCTCTGATTGTCATTTAGAGTTACATTATAGGATTATTCAACAACAAGTCAAAATGTGCTCGTGAAAGGCAGAAAACAACACTTTGATAGTTTGATATAACTTGAGAACGAATGCAAAAAACAGTCCACTCTAAGAACAGGCCGCTTGGACACTTTCAGAACAGCTCTGTTAATGACTGAAAACAGCTCTCGAAGAGATTGTCAAAAGAGACTCCTGAAAACGAAACGTTGATCACTTTTGAGCAAAAGGCTGCACACACGCAATTCAAGTTGCTCTGATTGTCATTTAGAGTTACATTATAGGATTATTCAACAACAAGTCAAAATGTGCTCGTGAAAGGCAGAAAAAAACACTTTGATAGTTTGATATAACTTGAGAACGAATGCAAAAAACAGTCCACTCTAAGAACAGGCCGCTGGGACACTTTCAGAACAGCTCTGTTAATGACTGAAAACAGCTCTCGAAGAGATTGTCAAAAGAGACTCTGAAAACGAAACGTTGATTACTTTTGAGCAAAAGGCTGCACACACGCAATTCAAGTTGCTCTGATTGTCATTTAGAGTAACATTATAGGATTATTCAACAACAAGTCAAAATGTGCTCGTGAAAGGCAGAAAACAACACTTTGATAGTTTGATATAACTTGAGAACGAATGCAAAAAACAGTCCACTCTCAGAACAGGCCGCTTGGACACTTTCAGAACAGCTCTGTTAATGACTGAAAACAGCTCTCGAAGAGATTGTCAAAAGAGACTCCGAAAACGAAACGTTGATCACTTTTGAGCAAAAGGCTGCACACACGCAATTCAAGTTGCTCTGATTGTCATTTAGAGTTACATTATAGGATTATTCAACAACAAGTCAAAATGTGCTCGTGAAAGGCAGAAAACAACACTTTGATAGTTTGATATAACTTGAGAACGAATGCAAAAAACAGTCCACTCTAAGAACAGGCCGCTTGGACACTTTCAGAACAGCTCTGTTAATGACTGAAAACAGCTCTCGAAGAGATTGTCAAAAGAGACTCCGAAAACGAAACGTTGATCACTTTTGAGCAAAAGGCTGCACACACGCAATTCAAGTTGCTCTGATTGTCATTTAGAGTTACATTATAGGATTATTCAACAACAAGTCAAAATGTGCTCGTGAAAGGCAGAAAACAACACTTTGATAGTTTGATATAACTTGAGAACGAATGCAAAAAACAGTCCACTCTCAGAACAGGCCGCTTGGACACTTTCAGAACAGCTCTGTTAATGACTGAAAACAGCTCTCGAAGAGATTGTCAAAAGAGACTCCGAAAACGAAACGTTGATCACTTTTGAGCAAAAGGCTGCACACACGCAATTCAAGTTGCTCTGATTGTCATTTAGAGTTACATTATAGGATTATTCAACAACAAGTCAAAATGTGCTCGTGAAAGGCAGAAAACAACACTTTGATAGTTTGATATAACTTGAGAACGAATGCAAAAAACAGTCCACTCTAAGAACAGGCCGCTTGGACACTTTCAGAACAGCTCTGTTAATGACTGAAAACAGCTCTCGAAGAGATTGTCAAAAGAGACTCTGAAAACGAAACGTTGATCACTTTTGAGCAAAAGGCTGCACACACGCAATTCAAGTTGCTCTGATTGTCATTTAGAGTTACATTATAGGATTATTCAACAACAAGTCAAAATGTGCTCGTGAAAGGCAGAAAACAACACTTTGATAGTTTGATATAACTTGAGAACGAATGCAAAAAACAGTCCACTCTAAGAACAGGCCGCTTGGACACTTTCAGAACAGCTCTGTTAATGACTGAAAACAGCTCTCGAAGAGATTGTCAAAAGAGACTCTGAAAACGAAACGTTGATCACTTTTGAGCAAAAGGCTGCACACACGCAATTCAAGTTGCTCTGATTGTCATTTAGAGTTACATTATAGGATTATTCAACAACAAGTCAAAATGTGCTCGTGAAAGGCAGAAAACAACACTTTGATAGTTTGATATAACTTGAGAACGAATGCAAAAAACAGTCCACTCTAAGAACAGGCCGCTTGGACACTTTCAGAACAGCTCTGTTAATGACTGAAAACAGCTCTCGAAGAGATTGTCAAAAGAGACTCTGAAAACGAAACGTTGATCACTTTTGAGCAAAAGGCTGCACACACGCAATTCAAGTTGCTCTGATTGTCATTTAGAGTTACATTATAGGATTATTCAACAACAAGTCAAAATGTGCTCGTGAAAGGCAGAAAACAACACTTTGATAGTTTGATATAACTTGAGAACGAATGCAAAAAACAGTCCACTCTCAGAACAGGCCGCTTGGACACTTTCAGAACAGCTCTGTTAATGACTGAAAACAGCTCTCGAAGAGATTGTCAAAAGAGACTCCGAAAACGAAACGTTGATCACTTTTGAGCAAAAGGCTGCACACACGCAATTCAAGTTGCTCTGATTGTCATTTAGAGTTACATTATAGGATTATTCAACAACAAGTCAAAATGTGCTCGTGAAAGGCAGAAAACAACACTTTGATAGTTTGATATAACTTGAGAACGAATGCAAAAAACAGTCCACTCTAAGAACAGGCCGCTTGGACACTTTCAGAACAGCTCTGTTAATGACTGAAAACAGCTCTCGAAGAGATTGTCAAAAGAGACTCCGAAAACGAAACGTTGATCACTTTTGAGCAAAAGGCTGCACACACGCAATTCAAGTTGCTCTGATTGTCATTTAGAGTTACATTATAGGATTATTCAACAACAAGTCAAAATGTGCTCGTGAAAGGCAGAAAACAACACTTTGATAGTTTGATATAACTTGAGAACGAATGCAAAAAACAGTCCACTCTAAGAACAGGCCGCTTGGACACTTTCAGAACAGCTCTGTTAATGACTGAAAACAGCTCTCGAAGAGATTGTCAAAAGAGACTCTGAAAACGAAACGTTGATCACTTTTGAGCAAAAGGCTGCACACACGCAATTCAAGTTGCTCTGATTGTCATTTAGAGTTACATTATAGGATTATTCAACAACAAGTCAAAATGTGCTCGTGAAAGGCAGAAAACAACACTTTGATAGTTTGATATAACTTGAGAACGAATGCAAAAAACAGTCCACTCTCAGAACAGGCCGCTTGGACACTTTCAGAACAGCTCTGTTAATGACTGAAAACAGCTCTCGAAGAGATTGTCAAAAGAGACTCCGAAAACGAAACGTTGATCACTTTTGAGCAAAAGGCTGCACACACGCAATTCAAGTTGCTCTGATTGTCATTTAGAGTTACATTATAGGATTATTCAACAACAAGTCAAAATGTGCTCGTGAAAGGCAGAAAACAACACTTTGATAGTTTGAAATAACTTGAGAACGAATGCAAAAAACAGTCCACTCTCAGAACAGGCCGCTTGGACACTTTCAGAACAGCTCTGTTAATGACTGAAAACAGCTCTCGAAGAGATTGTCAAAAGAGACTCCGAAAACGAAACGTTGATCACTTTTGAGCAAAAGGCTGCACACACGCAATTCAAGTTGCTCTGATTGTCATTTAGAGTTACATTATAGGATTATTCAACAACAAGTCAAAATGTGCTCGTGAAAGGCAGAAAACAACACTTTGATAGTTTGATATAACTTGAGAACGAATGCAAAAAACAGTCCACTCTAAGAACAGGCCGCTTGGACACTTTCAGAACAGCTCTGTTAATGACTGAAAACAGCTCTCGAAGAGATTGTCAAAAGAGACTCTGAAAACGAAACGTTGATCACTTTTGAGCAAAAGGCTGCACACACGCAATTCAAGTTGCTCTGATTGTCATTTAGAGTTACATTATAGGATTATTCAACAACAAGTCAAAATGTGCTCGTGAAAGGCAGAAAACAACACTTTGATAGTTTGATATAACTTGAGAACGAATGCAAAAAACAGTCCACTCTAAGAACAGGCCGCTTGGACACTTTCAGAACAGCTCTGTTAATGACTGAAAACAGCTCTCGAAGAGATTGTCAAAAGAGACTCCGAAAACGAAACGTTGATCACTTTTGAGCAAAAGGCTGCACACACGCAATTCAAGTTGCTCTGATTGTCATTTAGAGTTACATTATAGGATTATTCAACAACAAGTCAAAATGTGCTCGTGAAAGGCAGAAAACAACACTTTGATAGTTTGATATAACTTGAGAACGAATGCAAAAAACAGTCCACTCTCAGAACAGGCCGCTTGGACACTTTCAGAACAGCTCTGTTAATGACTGAAAACAGCTCTCGAAGAGATTGTCAAAAGAGACTCCGAAAACGAAACGTTGATCACTTTTGAGCAAAAGGCTGCACACACGCAATTCAAGTTGCTCTGATTGTCATTTAGAGTTACATTATAGGATTATTCAACAACAAGTCAAAATGTGCTCGTGAAAGGCAGAAAACAACACTTTGATAGTTTGATATAACTTGAGAACGAATGCAAAAAACAGTCCACTCTAAGAACAGGCCGCTTGGACACTTTCAGAACAGCTCTGTTAATGACTGAAAACAGCTCTCGAAGAGATTGTCAAAAGAGACTCTGAAAACGAAACGTTGATCACTTTTGAGCAAAAGGCTGCACACACGCAATTCAAGTTGCTCTGATTGTCATTTAGAGTTACATTATAGGATTATTCAACAACAAGTCAAAATGTGCTCGTGAAAGGCAGAAAACAACACTTTGATAGTTTGATATAACTTGAGAACGAATGCAAAAAACAGTCCACTCTCAGAACAGGCCGCTTGGACACTTTCAGAACAGCTCTGTTAATGACTGAAAACAGCTCTCGAAGAGATTGTCAAAAGAGACTCCGAAAACGAAACGTTGATCACTTTTGAGCAAAAGGCTGCACACACGCAATTCAAGTTGCTCTGATTGTCATTTAGAGTTACATTATAGGATTATTCAACAACAAGTCAAAATGTGCTCGTGAAAGGCAGAAAACAACACTTTGATAGTTTGATATAACTTGAGAACGAATGCAAAAAACAGTCCACTCTCAGAACAGGCCGCTTGGACACTTTCAGAACAGCTCTGTTAATGACTGAAAACAGCTCTCGAAGAGATTGTCAAAAGAGACTCCGAAAACGAAACGTTGATCACTTTTGAGCAAAAGGCTGCACACACGCAATTCAAGTTGCTCTGATTGTCATTTAGAGTTACATTATAGGATTATTCAACAACAAGTCAAAATGTGCTCGTGAAAGGCAGAAAACAACACTTTGATAGTTTGATATAACTTGAGAACGAATGCAAAAAACAGTCCACTCTCAGAACAGGCCGCTTGGACACTTTCAGAACAGCTCTGTTAATGACTGAAAACAGCTCTCGAAGAGATTGTCAAAAGAGACTCCGAAAACGAAACGTTGATCACTTTTGAGCAAAAGGCTGCACACACGCAATTCAAGTTGCTCTGATTGTCATTTAGAGTTACATTATAGGATTATTCAACAACAAGTCAAAATGTGCTCGTGAAAGGCAGAAAACAACACTTTGATAGTTTGATATAACTTGAGAACGAATGCAAAAAACAGTCCACTCTAAGAACAGGCCGCTTGGACACTTTCAGAACAGCTCTGTTAATGACTGAAAACAGCTCTCGAAGAGATTGTCAAAAGAGACTCTGAAAACGAAACGTTGATCACTTTTGAGCAAAAGGCTGCACACACGCAATTCAAGTTGCTCTGATTGTCATTTAGAGTTACATTATAGGATTATTCAACAACAAGTCAAAATGTGCTCGTGAAAGGCAGAAAACAACACTTTGATAGTTTGATATAACTTGAGAACGAATGCAAAAAACAGTCCACTCTAAGAACAGGCCGCTTGGACACTTTCAGAACAGCTCTGTTAATGACTGAAAACAGCTCTCGAAGAGATTGTCAAAAGAGACTCTGAAAACGAAACGTTGATCACTTTTGAGCAAAAGGCTGCACACACGCAATTCAAGTTGCTCTGATTGTCATTTAGAGTTACATTATAGGATTATTCAACAACAAGTCAAAATGTGCTCGTGAAAGGCAGAAAACAACACTTTGATAGTTTGATATAACTTGAGAACGAATGCAAAAAACAGTCCACTCTAAGAACAGGCCGCTTGGACACTTTCAGAACAGCTCTGTTAATGACTGAAAACAGCTCTCGAAGAGATTGTCAAAAGAGACTCTGAAAACGAAACGTTGATCACTTTTGAGCAAAAGGCTGCACACACGCAATTCAAGTTGCTCTGATTGTCATTTAGAGTTACATTATAGGATTATTCAACAACAAGTCAAAATGTGCTCGTGAAAGGCAGAAAACAACACTTTGATAGTTTGATATAACTTGAGAACGAATGCAAAAAACAGTCCACTCTCAGAACAGGCCGCTTGGACACTTTCAGAACAGCTCTGTTAATGACTGAAAACAGCTCTCGAAGAGATTGTCAAAAGAGACTCCGAAAACGAAACGTTGATCACTTTTGAGCAAAAGGCTGCACACACGCAATTCAAGTTGCTCTGATTGTCATTTAGAGTTACATTATAGGATTATTCAACAACAAGTCAAAATGTGCTCGTGAAAGGCAGAAAACAACACTTTGATAGTTTGATATAACTTGAGAACGAATGCAAAAAACAGTCCACTCTAAGAACAGGCCGCTTGGACACTTTCAGAACAGCTCTGTTAATGACTGAAAACAGCTCTCGAAGAGATTGTCAAAAGAGACTCCGAAAACGAAACGTTGATCACTTTTGAGCAAAAGGCTGCACACACGCAATTCAAGTTGCTCTGATTGTCATTTAGAGTTACATTATAGGATTATTCAACAACAAGTCAAAATGTGCTCGTGAAAGGCAGAAAACAACACTTTGATAGTTTGATATAACTTGAGAACGAATGCAAAAAACAGTCCACTCTAAGAACAGGCCGCTTGGACACTTTCAGAACAGCTCTGTTAATGACTGAAAACAGCTCTCGAAGAGATTGTCAAAAGAGACTCTGAAAACGAAACGTTGAT
This sequence comes from Nansenia antarctica, assembly GCF_963989245.1. Classification (NCBI taxonomy): domain Eukaryota; kingdom Metazoa; phylum Chordata; class Actinopteri; order Argentiniformes; family Microstomatidae; genus Nansenia; species Nansenia antarctica. Next base: position 49,028 of record NW_027663003.1, read on the forward strand.
CACTTTTGAGCAAAAGGCTGCACACACGCAATTCAAGTTGCTCTGATTGTCATTTAGAGTTACATTATAGGATTATTCAACAACAAGTCAAAATGTGCTCGTGAAAGGCAGAAAACAACACTTTGATAGTTTGATATAACTTGAGAACGAATGCAAAAAACAGTCCACTCTCAGAACAGGCCGCTTGGACACTTTCAGAACAGCTCTGTTAATGACTGAAAACAGCTCTCGAAGAGATTGTCAAAAGAGACTCCGAAAACGAAACGTTGATCACTTTTGAGCAAAAGGCTGCACACACGCAATTCAAGTTGCTCTGATTGTCATTTAGAGTTACATTATAGGATTATTCAACAACAAGTCAAAATGTGCTCGTGAAAGGCAGAAAACAACACTTTGATAGTTTGATATAACTTGAGAACGAATGCAAAAAACAGTCCACTCTCAGAACAGGCCGCTTGGACACTTTCAGAACAGCTCTGTTAATGACTGAAAACAGCTCTCGAAGAGATTGTCAAAAGAGACTCCGAAAACGAAACGTTGATCACTTTTGAGCAAAAGGCTGCACACACGCAATTCAAGTTGCTCTGATTGTCATTTAGAGTTACATTATAGGATTATTCAACAACAAGTCAAAATGTGCTCGTGAAAGGCAGAAAACAACACTTTGATAGTTTGATATAACTTGAGAACGAATGCAAAAAACAGTCCACTCTAAGAACAGGCCGCTTGGACACTTTCAGAACAGCTCTGTTAATGACTGAAAACAGCTCTCGAAGAGATTGTCAAAAGAGACTCTGAAAACGAAACGTTGATCACTTTTGAGCAAAAGGCTGCACACACGCAATTCAAGTTGCTCTGATTGTCATTTAGAGTTACATTATAGGATTATTCAACAACAAGTCAAAATGTGCTCGTGAAAGGCAGAAAACAACACTTTGATAGTTTGATATAACTTGAGAACGAATGCAAAAAACAGTCCACTCTAAGAACAGGCCGCTTGGACACTTTCAGAACAGCTCTGTTAATGACTGAAAACAGCTCTCGAAGAGATTGTCAAAAGAGACTCCGAAAACGAAACGTTGATCACTTTTGAGCAAAAGGCTGCACACACGCAATTCAAGTTGCTCTGATTGTCATTTAGAGTTACATTATAGGATTATTCAACAACAAGTCAAAATGTGCTCGTGAAAGGCAGAAAACAACACTTTGATAGTTTGATATAACTTGAGAACGAATGCAAAAAACAGTCCACTCTCAGAACAGGCCGCTTGGACACTTTCAGAACAGCTCTGTTAATGACTGAAAACAGCTCTCGAAGAGATTGTCAAAAGAGACTCCGAAAACGAAACGTTGATCACTTTTGAGCAAAAGGCTGCACACACGCAATTCAAGTTGCTCTGATTGTCATTTAGAGTTACATTATAGGATTATTCAACAACAAGTCAAAATGTGCTCGTGAAAGGCAGAAAACAACACTTTGATAGTTTGATATAACTTGAGAACGAATGCAAAAAACAGTCCACTCTAAGAACAGGCCGCTTGGACACTTTCAGAACAGCTCTGTTAATGACTGAAAACAGCTCTCGAAGAGATTGTCAAAAGAGACTCTGAAAACGAAACGTTGATCACTTTTGAGCAAAAGGCTGCACACACGCAATTCAAGTTGCTCTGATTGTCATTTAGAGTTACATTATAGGATTATTCAACAACAAGTCAAAATGTGCTCGTGAAAGGCAGAAAACAACACTTTGATAGTTTGATATAACTTGAGAACGAATGCAAAAAACAGTCCACTCTCAGAACAGGCCGCTTGGACACTTTCAGAACAGCTCTGTTAATGACTGAAAACAGCTCTCGAAGAGATTGTCAAAAGAGACTCCGAAAACGAAACGTTGATCACTTTTGAGCAAAAGGCTGCACACACGCAATTCAAGTTGCTCTGATTGTCATTTAGAGTTACATTATAGGATTATTCAACAACAAGTCAAAATGTGCTCGTGAAAGGCAGAAAACAACACTTTGATAGTTTGATATAACTTGAGAACGAATGCAAAAAACAGTCCACTCTCAGAACAGGCCGCTTGGACACTTTCAGAACAGCTCTGTTAATGACTGAAAACAGCTCTCGAAGAGATTGTCAAAAGAGACTCCGAAAACGAAACGTTGATCACTTTTGAGCAAAAGGCTGCACACACGCAATTCAAGTTGCTCTGATTGTCATTTAGAGTTACATTATAGGATTATTCAACAACAAGTCAAAATGTGCTCGTGAAAGGCAGAAAACAACACTTTGATAGTTTGATATAACTTGAGAACGAATGCAAAAAACAGTCCACTCTCAGAACAGGCCGCTTGGACACTTTCAGAACAGCTCTGTTAATGACTGAAAACAGCTCTCGAAGAGATTGTCAAAAGAGACTCCGAAAACGAAACGTTGATCACTTTTGAGCAAAAGGCTGCACACACGCAATTCAAGTTGCTCTGATTGTCATTTAGAGTTACATTATAGGATTATTCAACAACAAGTCAAAATGTGCTCGTGAAAGGCAGAAAACAACACTTTGATAGTTTGATATAACTTGAGAACGAATGCAAAAAACAGTCCACACTAAGAACAGGCCGCTTGGACACTTTCAGAACAGCTCTGTTAATGACTGAAAACAGCTCTCGAAGAGATTGTCAAAAGAGACTCTGAAAACGAAACGTTGATCACTTTTGAGCAAAAGGCTGCACACACGCAATTCAAGTTGCTCTGATTGTCATTTAGAGTTACATTATAGGATTATTCAACAACAAGTCAAAATGTGCTCGTGAAAGGCAGAAAACAACACTTTGATAGTTTGATATAACTTGAGAACGAATGCAAAAAACAGTCCACTCTCAGAACAGGCCGCTTGGACACTTTCAGAACAGCTCTGTTAATGACTGAAAACAGCTCTCGAAGAGATTGTCAAAAGAGACTCCGAAAACGAAACGTTGATCACTTTTGAGCAAAAGGCTGCACACACGCAATTCAAGTTGCTCTGATTGTCATTTAGAGTTACATTATAGGATTATTCAACAACAAGTCAAAATGTGCTCGTGAAAGGCAGAAAACAACACTTTGATAGTTTGATATAACTTGAGAACGAATGCAAAAAACAGTCCACTCTCAGAACAGGCCGCTTGGACACTTTCAGAACAGCTCTGTTAATGACTGAAAACAGCTCTCGAAGAGATTGTCAAAAGAGACTCCGAAAACGAAACGTTGATCACTTTTGAGCAAAAGGCTGCACACACGCAATTCAAGTTGCTCTGATTGTCATTTAGAGTTACATTATAGGATTATTCAACAACAAGTCAAAATGTGCTCGTGAAAGGCAGAAAACAACACTTTGATAGTTTGATATAACTTGAGAACGAATGCAAAAAACAGTCCACTCTCAGAACAGGCCGCTTGGACACTTTCAGAACAGCTCTGTTAATGCAGCTCTGTTAATGACTGAAAACAGCTCTCGAAGAGATTGTCAAAAGAGACTCCGAAAACGAAACGTTGATCACTTTTGAGCAAAAGGCTGCACACACGCAATTCAAGTTGCTCTGATTGTCATTTAGAGTTACATTATAGGATTATTCAACAACAAGTCAAAATGTGCTCGTGAAAGGCAGAAAACAACACTTTGATAGTTTGATATAACTTGAGAACGAATGCAAAAAACAGTCCACTCTCAGAACAGGCCGCTTGGACACTTTCAGAACAGCTCTGTTAATGACTGAAAACAGCTCTCGAAGAGATTGTCAAAAGAGACTCCGAAAACGAAACGTTGATCACTTTTGAGCAAAAGGCTGCACACACGCAATTCAAGTTGCTCTGATTGTCATTTAGAGTTACATTATAGGATTATTCAACAACAAGTCAAAATGTGCTCGTGAAAGGCAGAAAACAACACTTTGATAGTTTGATATAACTTGAGAACGAATGCAAAAAACAGTCCACTCTAAGAACAGGCCGCTTGGACACTTTCAGAACAGCTCTGTTAATGACTGAAAACAGCTCTCGAAGAGATTGTCAAAAGAGACTCTGAAAACGAAACGTTGATCACTTTTGAGCAAAAGGCTGCACACACGCAATTCAAGTTGCTCTGATTGTCATTTAGAGTTACATTATAGGATTATTCAACAACAAGTCAAAATGTGCTCGTGAAAGGCAGAAAACAACACTTTGATAGTTTGATATAACTTGAGAACGAATGCAAAAAACAGTCCACTCTCAGAACAGGCCGCTTGGACACTTTCAGAACAGCTCTGTTAATGACTGAAAACAGCTCTCGAAGAGATTGTCAAAAGAGACTCCGAAAACGAAACGTTGATCACTTTTGAGCAAAAGGCTGCACACACGCAATTCAAGTTGCTCTGATTGTCATTTAGAGTTACATTATAGGATTATTCAACAACAAGTCAAAATGTGCTCGTGAAAGGCAGAAAACAACACTTTGATAGTTTGATATAACTTGAGAACGAATGCAAAAAACAGTCCACTCTCAGAACAGGCCGCTTGGACACTTTCAGAACAGCTCTGTTAATGACTGAAAACAGCTCTCGAAGAGATTGTCAAAAGAGACTCCGAAAACGAAACGTTGATCACTTTTGAGCAAAAGGCTGCACACACGCAATTCAAGTTGCTCTGATTGTCATTTAGAGTTACATTATAGGATTATTCAACAACAAGTCAAAATGTGCTCGTGAAAGGCAGAAAACAACACTTTGATAGTTTGATATAACTTGAGAACGAATGCAAAAAACAGTCCACTCTCAGAACAGGCCGCTTGGACACTTTCAGAACAGCTCTGTTAATGCAGCTCTGTTAATGACTGAAAACAGCTCTCGAAGAGATTGTCAAAAGAGACTCCGAAAACGAAACGTTGATCACTTTTGAGCAAAAGGCTGCACACACGCAATTCAAGTTGCTCTGATTGTCATTTAGAGTTACATTATAGGATTATTCAACAACAAGTCAAAATGTGCTCGTGAAAGGCAGAAAACAACACTTTGATAGTTTGATATAACTTGAGAACGAATGCAAAAAACAGTCCACTCTCAGAACAGGCCGCTTGGACACTTTCAGAACAGCTCTGTTAATGACTGAAAACAGCTCTCGAAGAGATTGTCAAAAGAGACTCCGAAAACGAAACGTTGATCACTTTTGAGCAAAAGGCTGCACACACGCAATTCAAGTTGCTCTGATTGTCATTTAGAGTTACATTATAGGATTATTCAACAACAAGTCAAAATGTGCTCGTGAAAGGCAGAAAACAACACTTTGATAGTTTGATATAACTTGAGAACGAATGCAAAAAACAGTCCACTCTAAGAACAGGCCGCTTGGACACTTTCAGAACAGCTCTGTTAATGACTGAAAACAGCTCTCGAAGAGATTGTCAAAAGAGACTCTGAAAACGAAACGTTGATCACTTTTGAGCAAAAGGCTGCACACACGCAATTCAAGTTGCTCTGATTGTCATTTAGAGTTACATTATAGGATTATTCAACAACAAGTCAAAATGTGCTCGTGAAAGGCAGAAAACAACACTTTGATAGTTTGATATAACTTGAGAACGAATGCAAAAAACAGTCCACTCTCAGAACAGGCCGCTTGGACACTTTCAGAACAGCTCTGTTAATGACTGAAAACAGCTCTCGAAGAGATTGTCAAAAGAGACTCCGAAAACGAAACGTTGATCACTTTTGAGCAAAAGGCTGCACACACGCAATTCAAGTTGCTCTGATTGTCATTTAGAGTTACATTATAGGATTATTCAACAACAAGTCAAAATGTGCTCGTGAAAGGCAGAAAACAACACTTTGATAGTTTGATATAACTTGAGAACGAATGCAAAAAACAGTCCACTCTAAGAACAGGCCGCTTGGACACTTTCAGAACAGCTCTGTTAATGACTGAAAACAGCTCTCGAAGAGATTGTCAAAAGAGACTCTGAAAACGAAACGTTGATCACTTTTGAGCAAAAGGCTGCACACACGCAATTCAAGTTGCTCTGATTGTCATTTAGAGTAACATTATAGGATTATTCAACAACAAGTCAAAATGTGCTCGTGAAAGGCAGAAAACAACACTTTGATAGTTTGATATAACTTGAGAACGAATGCAAAAAACAGTCCACTCTCAGAACAGGCCGCTTGGACACTTTCAGAACAGCTCTGTTAATGACTGAAAACAGCTCTCGAAGAGATTGTCAAAAGAGACTCCGAAAACGAAACGTTGATCACTTTTGAGCAAAAGGCTGCACACACGCAATTCAAGTTGCTCTGATTGTCATTTAGAGTTACATTATAGGATTATTCAACAACAAGTCAAAATGTGCTCGTGAAAGGCAGAAAACAACACTTTGATAGTTTGATATAACTTGAGAACGAATGCAAAAAACAGTCCACTCTAAGAACAGGCCGCTTGGACACTTTCAGAACAGCTCTGTTAATGACTGAAAACAGCTCTCGAAGAGATTGTCAAAAGAGACTCCGAAAACGAAACGTTGATCACTTTTGAGCAAAAGGCTGCACACACGCAATTCAAGTTGCTCTGATTGTCATTTAGAGTTACATTATAGGATTATTCAACAACAAGTCAAAATGTGCTCGTGAAAGGCAGAAAACAACACTTTGATAGTTTGATATAACTTGAGAACGAATGCAAAAAACAGTCCACTCTCAGAACAGGCCGCTTGGACACTTTCAGAACAGCTCTGTTAATGACTGAAAACAGCTCTCGAAGAGATTGTCAAAAGAGACTCCGAAAACGAAACGTTGATCACTTTTGAGCAAAAGGCTGCACACACGCAATTCAAGTTGCTCTGATTGTCATTTAGAGTTACATTATAGGATTATTCAACAACAAGTCAAAATGTGCTCGTGAAAGGCAGAAAACAACACTTTGATAGTTTGATATAACTTGAGAACGAATGCAAAAAACAGTCCACTCTAAGAACAGGCCGCTTGGACACTTTCAGAACAGCTCTGTTAATGACTGAAAACAGCTCTCGAAGAGATTGTCAAAAGAGACTCTGAAAACGAAACGTTGATCACTTTTGAGCAAAAGGCTGCACACACGCAATTCAAGTTGCTCTGATTGTCATTTAGAGTTACATTATAGGATTATTCAACAACAAGTCAAAATGTGCTCGTGAAAGGCAGAAAACAACACTTTGATAGTTTGATATAACTTGAGAACGAATGCAAAAAACAGTCCACTCTAAGAACAGGCCGCTTGGACACTTTCAGAACAGCTCTGTTAATGACTGAAAACAGCTCTCGAAGAGATTGTCAAAAGAGACTCTGAAAACGAAACGTTGATCACTTTTGAGCAAAAGGCTGCACACACGCAATTCAAGTTGCTCTGATTGTCATTTAGAGTTACATTATAGGATTATTCAACAACAAGTCAAAATGTGCTCGTGAAAGGCAGAAAACAACACTTTGATAGTTTGATATAACTTGAGAACGAATGCAAAAAACAGTCCACTCTCAGAACAGGCCGCTTGGACACTTTCAGAACAGCTCTGTTAATGACTGAAAACAGCTCTCGAAGAGATTGTCAAAAGAGACTCCGAAAACGAAACGTTGATCACTTTTGAGCAAAAGGCTGCACACACGCAATTCAAGTTGCTCTGATTGTCATTTAGAGTTACATTATAGGATTATTCAACAACAAGTCAAAATGTGCTCGTGAAAGGCAGAAAACAACACTTTGATAGTTTGATATAACTTGAGAACGAATGCAAAAAACAGTCCACTCTAAGACCAGGCCGCTTGGACACTTTCAGAACAGCTCTGTTATTGACTGAAAACAGCTCTCGAAGAGATTGTCAAAAGAGACTCTGAAAACGAAACGTTGATCACTTTTGAGCAAAAGGCTGCACACACGCAATTCAAGTTGCTCTGATTGTCATTTAGAGTTACATTATAGGATTATTCAACAACAAGTCAAAATGTGCTCGTGAAAGGCAGAAAACAACACTTTGATAGTTTGATATAACTTGAGAACGAATGCAAAAAACAGTCCACTCTAAGAACAGGCCGCTTGGACACTTTCAGAACAGCTCTGTTAATGACTGAAAACAGCTCTCGAAGAGATTGTCAAAAGAGACTCCGAAAACGAAACGTTGATCACTTTTGAGCAAAAGGCTGCACACACGCAATTCAAGTTGCTCTGATTGTCATTTAGAGTTACATTATAGGATTATTCAACAACAAGTCAAAATGTGCTCGTGAAAGGCAGAAAACAACACTTTGATAGTTTGATATAACTTGAGAACGAATGCAAAAAACAGTCCACTCTCAGAACAGGCCGCTTGGACACTTTCAGAACAGCTCTGTTAATGACTGAAAACAGCTCTCGAAGAGATTGTCAAAAGAGACTCCGAAAACGAAACGTTGATCACTTTTGAGCAAAAGGCTGCACACACGCAATTCAAGTTGCTCTGATTGTCATTTAGAGTTACATTATAGGATTATTCAACAACAAGTCAAAATGTGCTCGTGAAAGGCAGAAAACAACACTTTGATAGTTTGATATAACTTGAGAACGAATGCAAAAAACAGTCCACTCTAAGAACAGGCCGCTTGGACACTTTCAGAACAGCTCTGTTAATGACTGAAAACAGCTCTCGAAGAGATTGTCAAAAGAGACTCTGAAAACGAAACGTTGATCACTTTTGAGCAAAAGGCTGCACACACGCAATTCAAGTTGCTCTGATTGTCATTTAGAGTTACATTATAGGATTATTCAACAACAAGTCAAAATGTGCTCGTGAAAGGCAGAAAACAACACTTTGATAGTTTGATATAACTTGAGAACGAATGCAAAAAACAGTCCACTCTCAGAACAGGCCGCTTGGACACTTTCAGAACAGCTCTGTTAATGACTGAAAACAGCTCTCGAAGAGATTGTCAAAAGAGACTCCGAAAACGAAACGTTGATCACTTTTGAGCAAAAGGCTGCACACACGCAATTCAAGTTGCTCTGATTGTCATTTAGAGTTACATTATAGGATTATTCAACAACAAGTCAAAATGTGCTAGTGAAAGGCAGAAAACAACACTTTGATAGTTTGATATAACTTGAGAACGAATGCAAAAAACAGTCCACTCTAAGAACAGGCCGCTTGGACACTTTCAGAACAGCTCTGTTAATGACTGAAAACAGCTCTCGAAGAGATTGTCAAAAGAGACTCCGAAAACGAAACGTTGATCACTTTTGAGCAAAAGGCTGCACACACGCAATTCAAGTTGCTCTGATTGTCATTTAGAGTTACATTATAGGATTATTCAACAACAAGTCAAAATGTGCTCGTGAAAGGCAGAAAACAACACTTTGATAGTTTGATATAACTTGAGAACGAATGCAAAAAACAGTCCACTCTCAGAACAGGCCGCTTGGACACTTTCAGAACAGCTCTGTTAATGACTGAAAACAGCTCTCGAAGAGATTGTCAAAAGAGACTCCGAAAACGAAACGTTGATCACTTTTGAGCAAAAGGCTGCACACACGCAATTCAAGTTGCTCTGATTGTCATTTAGAGTTACATTATAGGATTATTCAACAACAAGTCAAAATGTGCTCGTGAAAGGCAGAAAACAACACTTTGATAGTTTGATATAACTTGAGAACGAATGCAAAAAACAGTCCACTCTAAGAACAGGCCGCTTGGACACTTTCAGAACAGCTCTGTTAATGACTGAAAACAGCTCTCGAAGAGATTGTCAAAAGAGACTCTGAAAACGAAACGTTGATCACTTTTGAGCAAAAGGCTGCACACACGCAATTCAAGTTGCTCTGATTGTCATTTAGAGTTACATTATAGGATTATTCAACAACAAGTCAAAATGTGCTCGTGAAAGGCAGAAAACAACACTTTGATAGTTTGATATAACTTGAGAACGAATGCAAAAAACAGTCCACTCTCAGAACAGGCCGCTTGGACACTTTCAGAACAGCTCTGTTAATGACTGAAAACAGCTCTCGAAGAGATTGTCAAAAGAGACTCCGAAAACGAAACGTTGATCACTTTTGAGCAAAAGGCTGCACACACGCAATTCAAGTTGCTCTGATTGTCATTTAGAGTTACATTATAGGATTATTCAACAACAAGTCAAAATGTGCTCGTGAAAGGCAGAAAACAACACTTTGATAGTTTGATATAACTTGAGAACGAATGCAAAAAACAGTCCACTCTCAGAACAGGCCGCTTGGACACTTTCAGAACAGCTCTGTTAATGACTGAAAACAGCTCTCGAAGAGATTGTCAAAAGAGACTCCGAAAACGAAACGTTGATCACTTTTGAGCAAAAGGCTGCACACACGCAATTCAAGTTGCTCTGATTGTCATTTAGAGTTACATTATAGGATTAGTCAACAACAAGTCAAAATGTGCTCGTGAAAGGCAGAAAACAACACTTTGATAGTTTGATATAACTTGAGAACGAATGCAAAAAACAGTCCACTCTAAGAACAGGCCGCTTGGACACTTTCAGAACAGCTCTGTTAATGACTGAAAACAGCTCTCGAAGAGATTGTCAAAAGAGACTCCGAAAACGAAACGTTGATCACTTTTGAGCAAAAGGCTGCACACACGCAATTCAAGTTGCTCTGATTGTCATTTAGAGTTACATTATAGGATTATTCAACAACAAGTCAAAATGTGCTCGTGAAAGGCAGAAAACAACACTTTGATAGTTTGATATAACTTGAGAACGAATGCAAAAAACAGTCCACTCTAAGAACAGGCCGCTTGGACACTTTCAGAACAGCTCTGTTAATGACTGAAAACAGCTCTCGAAGAGATTGTCAAAAGAGACTCCGAAAACGAAACGTTGATCACTTTTGTGCAAAAGGCTGCACACATGCAATTCAAGTTGCTCTGATTGTCATTTAGAGTTACATTATAGGATTATTCAACAACAAGTCAAAATGTGCTCGTGAAAGGCAGAAAACAACACTTTGATAGTTTGATATAACTTGAGAACGAATGCAAAAAACAGTCCACTCTAAGAACAGGCCGCTTGGACACTTTCAGAACAGCTCTGTTAATGACTGAAAACAGCTCTCGAAGAGATTGTCAAAAGAGACTCCGAAAACGAAACGTTGATCACTTTTGAGCAAAAGGCTGCACACACGCAATTCAAGTTGCTCTGATTGTCATTTAGAGTTACATTATAGGAGCATTCAGCAACAAGTCAAAATGTGCTCCAGAAAAGCAGAAAACAACACTGATAGAAGTTGAGAACGAATGCAAAAACAGTCCACTCTCAGAACAGGCCGCTTGGACACTTTCAGAACAGCTCTGTTAATGACTGAAAACAGCTCTCGAAGAGATTGTCAAAAGAGACTCTGAAAACGAAACGTTGATTACTTTTGAGCAAAAGGCTGCACACACGCAATTCAAGTTGCTCTGATTGTCATTTAGAGTAACATTATAGGATTATTCAACAACAAGTCAAAATGTGCTCGTGAAAGGCAGAAAACAACACTTTGATAGTTTGATATAACTTGAGAACGAATGCAAAAAACAGTCCACTCTAAGAACAGGCCGCTTGGACACTTTCAGAACAGCTCTGTTAATGACTGAAAACAGCTCTCGAAGAGATTGTCAAAAGAGACTCTGAAAACGAAACGTTGATTACTTTTGAGCAAAAGGCTGCACACACGCAATTCAAGTTGCTCTGATTGTCATTTAGAGTAACATTATAGGATTATTCAACAACAAGTCAAAATGTGCTCGTGAAAGGCAGAAAACAACACTTTGATAGTTTGATATAACTTGAGAACGAATGCAAAAAACAGTCCACTCTAAGAACAGGCCGCTTGGACACTTTCAGAACAGCTCTGTTAATGACTGAAAACAGCTCTCGAAGAGATTGTCAAAAGAGACTCCGAAAACGAAACGTTGATCACTTTTGAGCAAAAGGCTGCACACACGCAATTCAAGTTGCTCTGATTGTCATTTAGAGTTACATTATAGGATTATTCAACAACAAGTCAAAATGTGCTCGTGAAAGGCAGAAAACAACACTTTGATAGTTTGATATAACTTGAGAACGAATGCAAAAAACAGTCCACTCTCAGAACAGGCCGCTTGGACACTTTCAGAACAGCTCTGTTAATGACTGAAAACAGCTCTCGAAGAGATTGTCAAAAGAGACTCCGAAAACGAAACGTTGATCACTTTTGAGCAAAAGGCTGCACACACGCAATTCAAGTTGCTCTGATTGTCATTTAGAGTTACATTATAGGATTAGTCAACAACAAGTCAAAATGTGCTCGTGAAAGGCAGAAAACAACACTTTGATAGTTTGATATAACTTGAGAACGAATGCAAAAAACAGTCCACTCTAAGAACAGGCCGCTTGGACACTTTCAGAACAGCTCTGTTAATGACTGAAAACAGCTCTCGAAGAGATTGTCAAAAGAGACTCAGAAAACGAAACGTTGATCACTTTTGAGCAAAAGGCTGCACACACGCAATTCAAGTTGCTCTGATTGTCATTTAGAGTTACATTATAGGATTATTCAACAACAAGTCAAAATGTGCTCGTGAAAGGCAGAAAACAACACTTTGATAGTTTGATATAACTTGAGAACGAATGCAAAAAACAGTCCACTCTAAGAACAGGCCGCTTGGACACTTTCAGAACAGCTCTGTTAATGACTGAAAACAGCTCTCGAAGAGATTGTCAAAAGAGACTCCGAAAACGAAACGTTGATCACTTTTGTGCAAAAGGCTGCACACACGCAATTCAAGTTGCTCTGATTGTCATTTAGAGTTACATTATAGGATTATTCAACAACAAGTCAAAATGTGCTCGTGAAAGGCAGAAAACAACACTTTGATAGTTTGATATAACTTGAGAACGAATGCAAAAAACAGTCCACTCTAAGAACAGGCCGCTTGGACACTTTCAGAACAGCTCTGTTAATGACTGAAAACAGCTCTCGAAGAGATTGTCAAAAGAGACTCCGAAAACGAAACGTTGATCACTTTTGAGCAAAAGGCTGCACACACGCAATTCAAGTTGCTCTGATTGTCATTTAGAGTTACATTATAGGAGCATTCAGCAACAAGTCAAAATGTGCTCCAGAAAAGCAGAAAACAACACTGATAGAACTTGAGAACGAATGCAAAAACAGTCCACTCTCAGAACAGGCCGCTTGGACACTTTCAGAACAGCTCTGTTAATGACTGAAAACAGCTCTCGAAGAGATTGTCAAAAGAGACTCTGAAAACGAAACGTTGATTACTTTTGAGCAAAAGGCTGCACACACGCAATTCAAGTTGCTCTGATTGTCATTTAGAGTAACATTATAGGATTATTCAACAACAAGTCAAAATGTGCTCGTGAAAGGCAGAAAACAACACTTTGATAGTTTGATATAACTTGAGAACGAATGCAAAAAACAGTCCACTCTAAGAACAGGCCGCTTGGACACTTTCAGAACAGCTCTGTTAATGACTGAAAACAGCTCTCGAAGAGATTGTCAAAAGAGACTCTGAAAACGAAACGTTGATTACTTTTGAGCAAAAGGCTGCACACACGCAATTCAAGTTGCTCTGATTGTCATTTAGAGTAACATTATAGGATTATTCAACAACAAGTCAAAATGTGCTCGTGAAAGGCAGAAAACAACACTTTGATAGTTTGATATAACTTGAGAACGAATGCAAAAAACAGTCCACTCTAAGAACAGGCCGCTTGGACACTTTCAGAACAGCTCTGTTAATGACTGAAAACAGCTCTCGAAGAGATTGTCAAAAGAGACTCCGAAAACGAAACGTTGATCACTTTTGAGCAAAAGGCTGCACACACGCAATTCAAGTTGCTCTGATTGTCATTTAGAGTTACATTATAGGAGCATTCAGCAACAAGTCAAAATGTGCTCCAGAAAAGCAGAAAACAACACTGATAGAACTTGAGAACGAATGCAAAAACAGTCCACTCTCAGAACAGGCCGCTTGGACACTTTCAGAACAGCTCTGTTAATGACTGAAAACAGCTCTCGAAGAGATTGTCAAAAGAGACTCTGAAAACGAAACGTTGATTACTTTTGAGCAAAAGGCTGCACACACGCAATTCAAGTTGCTCTGATTGTCATTTAGAGTAACATTATAGGATTATTCAACAACAAGTCAAAATGTGCTCGTGAAAGGCAGAAAACAACACTTTGATAGTTTGATATAACTTGAGAACGAATGCAAAAAACAGTCCACTCTAAGAACAGGCCGCTTGGACACTTTCAGAACAGCTCTGTTAATGACTGAAAACAGCTCTCGAAGAGATTGTCAAAAGAGACTCCGAAAACGAAACGTTGATCACTTTTGAGCAAAAGGCTGCACACACGCAATTCAAGTTGCTCTGATTGTCATTTAGAGTTACATTATAGGAGCATTCAGCAACAAGTCAAAATGTGCTCCAGAAAAGCAGAAAACAACACTGATAGAACTTGAGAACGAATGCAAAAACAGTCCACTCTCAGAACAGGCCGCTTGGACACTTTCAGAACAGCTCTGTTAATGACTGAAAACAGCTCTCGAAGAGATTGTCAAAAGAGACTCCGAAAACGAAACGTTGATTACTTTTGAGCAAAAGGCTGCACACACGCAATTCAAGTTGCTCTGATTGTCATTTAGAGTAACATTATAGGATTATTCAACAACAAGTCAAAATGTGCTCGTGAAAGGCAGAAAACAACACTTTGATAGTTTGATATAACTTGAGAACGAATGCAAAAAACAGTCCACTCTAAGAACAGGCCGCTTGGACACTTTCAGAACAGCTCTGTTAATGACTGAAAACAGCTCTCGAAGAGATTGTCAAAAGAGACTCTGAAAACGAAACGTTGATTACTTTTGAGCAAAAGGCTGCACACACGCAATTCAAGTTGCTCTGATTGTCATTTAGAGTAACATTATAGGATTATTCAACAACAAGTCAAAATGTGCTCGTGAAAGGCAGAAAACAACACTTTGATAGTTTGATATAACTTGAGAACGAATGCAAAAAACAGTCCACTCTAAGAACAGGCCGCTTGGACACTTTCAGAACAGCTCTGTTAATGACTGAAAACAGCTCTCGAAGAGATTGTCAAAAGAGACTCCGAAAACGAAACGTTGATCACTTTTGAGCAAAAGGCTGCACACACGCAATTCAAGTTGCTCTGATTGTCATTTAGAGTTACATTATAGGATTATTCAACAACAAGTCAAAATGTGCTCGTGAAAGGCAGAAAACAACACTTTGATAGTTTGATATAACTTGAGAACGAATGCAAAAAACAGTCCACTCTAAGAACAGGCCGCTTGGACACTTTCAGAACAGCTCTGTTAATGACTGAAAACAGCTCTCGAAGAGATTGTCAAAAGAGACTCTGAAAACGAAACGTTGATCACTTTTGAGCAAAAGGCTGCACACACGCAATTCAAGTTGCTCTGATTGTCATTTAGAGTTACATTATAGGATTATTCAACAACAAGTCAAAATGTGCTCGTGAAAGGCAGAAAACAACACTTTGATAGTTTGATATAACTTGAGAACGAATGCAAAAAACAGTCCACTCTAAGAACAGGCCGCTTGGACACTTTCAGAACAGCTCTGTTAATGACTGAAAACAGCTCTCGAAGAGATTGTCAAAAGAGACTCCGAAAACGAAACGTTGATCACTTTTGAGCAAAAGGCTGCACACACGCAATTCAAGTTGCTCTGATTGTCATTTAGAGTTACATTATAGGATTATTCAACAACAAGTCAAAATGTGCTCGTGAAAGGCAGAAAACAACACTTTGATAGTTTGATATAACTTGAAAACGAATGCAAAAAACAGTCCACTCTCAGAACAGGCCGCTTGGACACTTTCAGAACAGCTCTGTTAATGACTGAAAACAGCTCTCGAAGAGATTGTCAAAAGAGACTCCGAAAACGAAACGTTGATCACTTTTGAGCAAAAGGCTGCACACACGCAATTCAAGCTGCTCTGATTGTCATTTAGAGTTACATTATAGGAGCATTCAGCAACAAGTCAAAATGTGCTCCAGAAAAGCAGAAAACAACACTGATAGAACTTGAGAACGAATGCAAAAAACAGTCCACTCTCAGAACAGGCCGCTTGGACACTTTCAGAACAGCTCTGTTAATGACTGAAAACAGCTCTCGAAGAGATTGTCAAAAGAGACTCCGAAAACGAAACGTTGATCACTTTTGAGCAAAAGGCTGCACACACGCAATTCAAGTTGCTCTGATTAACATTTAGAGTTACATTATAGGATTATTCAACAACAAGTCAAAATGTGCTCGAGAAAGGCAGAAAACAACACTTTGATAGTTTGATATAACTTGAGAACGAATGCAAAAAACACAGTCCACTCTAAGAACAGGCCGCTTGGACACTTTCAGAACAGCTCTGTTAATGACTGAAAACAGCTCTCGAAGAGATTGTCAAAAGAGACTCCGAAAACGAAACGTTGATCACTTTTGAGCAAAAGGCTGCACACACGCAATTCAAGTTGCTCTGATTGTCATTTAGAGTTACATTATAGGATTATTCAACAACAAGTCAAAATGTGCTCGTGAAAGGCAGAAAACAACACTTTGATAGTTTGATATATATAACTTGAGAACGAATGCAAAAAACAGTCCACTCTAAGAACAGGCCGCTTGGACACTTTCAGAACAGCTCTGTTAATGACTGAAAACAGCTCTCGAAGAGATTGTCAAAAGAGACTCCGAAAGCGAAACGTTGATCACTTTTGAGCAAAAGGCTGCACACACGCAATTCAAGTTGCTCTGATTGTCATTTAGAGTTACATTATAGGATTATTCAACAACAAGTCAAAATGTGCTCGTGAAAGGCAGAAAACAACACTTTGATAGTTTGATATAACTTGAGAACGAATGCAAAAAACAGTCCACTCTAAGAACAGGCCGCTTGGACACTTTCAGAACAGCTCTGTTAATGACTGAAAACAGCTCTCGAAGAGATTGTCAAAAGAGACTCTGAAAACGAAACGTTGATCACTTTTGAGCAAAAGGCTGCACACACGCAATTCAAGTTGCTCTGATTGTCATTTAGAGTTACATTATAGGATTATTCAACAACAAGTCAAAATGTGCTCGTGAAAGGCAGAAAACAACACTTTGATAGTTTGATATAACTTGAGAACGAATGCAAAAAACAGTCCACTCTAAGAACAGGCCGCTTGGACACTTTCAGAACAGCTCTGTTAATGACTGAAAACAGCTCTCGAAGAGATTGTCAAAATAGACTCTGAAAACGAAACGTTGATTACTTTTGAGCAAAAGGCTGCACACACGCAATTCAAGTTGCTCTGATTGTCATTTAGAGTAACATTATAGGATTATTCAACAACAAGTCAAAATGTGCTCGTGAAAGGCAGAAAACAACACTTTGATAGTTTGATATAACTTGAGAACGAATGCAAAAAACAGTCCACTCTAAGAACAGGCCGCTTGGACACTTTCAGAACAGCTCTGTTAATGACTGAAAACAGCTCTCGAAGAGATTGTCAAAAGAGACTCTGAAAACGAAACGTTGATCACTTTTGAGCAAAAGGCTGCACACACGCAATTCAAGTTGCTCTGATTGTCATTTAGAGTTACATTATAGGATTATTCAACAACAAGTCAAAATGTGCTCGTGAAAGGCAGAAAACAACACTTTGATAGTTTGATATAACTTGAGAACGAATGCAAAAAACAGTCCACTCTAAGAACAGGCCGCTTGGACACTTTCAGAACAGCTCTGTTAATGACTGAAAACAGCTCTCGAAGAGATTGTCAAAAGAGACTCCGAAAACGAAACGTTGATCACTTTTGAGCAAAAGGCTGCACACACGCAATTCAAGTTGCTCTGATTGTCATTTAGAGTTACATTATAGGAGCATTCAGCAACAAGTCAAAATGTGCTCCAGAAAAGCAGAAAACAACACTGATAGAACTTGAGAACGAACGCAAAAAACAGTCCACTCTCAGAACAGGCCGCTTGGACACTTTCAGAACAGCTCTGTTAATGACTGAAAACAGCTCTCGAAGAGATTGTCAAAAGAGACTCTGAAAACGAAACGTTGATCACTTTTGAGCAAAAGGCTGCACACACGCAATTCAAGTTGCTCTGATTGTCATTTAGAGTTACATTATAGGATTATTCAACAACAAGTCAAAATGTGCTCGTGAAAGGCAGAAAACAACACTTTGATAGTTTGATATAACTTGAGAACGAATGCAAAAAACACTCCACTCTAAGAACAGGCCGCTTGGACACTTTCAGAACAGCTCTGTTAATGACTGAAAACAGCTCTCGAAGAGATTGTCAAAAGAGACTCCGAAAACGAAACGTTGATCACTTTTGAGCAAAAGGCTGCACACACGCAATTCAAGTTGCTCTGATTGTCATTTAAAGTTACATTATAGGATTATTCAACAACAAGTTAAAATGTGCTCGTGAAAGGCAGAAAACAACACTTTGATAGTTTGATATAACTTGAGAACGAATGCAAAAAACAGTCCACTCTAAGAACAGGCCGCTTGGACACTTTCAGAACAGCTCTGTTAATGACTGAAAACAGCTCTCGAAGAGATTGTCAAAAGAGACTCCGAAAACGAAACGTTGATCACTTTTGAGCAAAATGCTGCACACACGCAATTCAAGTTGCTCTGATTGTCATTTAGAGTTACATTATAGGATTATTCAACAACAAGTCAAAATGTGCTCGTGAACGGCAGAAAACAACACTTTGATAGTTTGATATAACTTGAGAACGAATGCAAAAAACAGTCCACTCTAAGAACAGGCCGCTTGGACACTTTCAGAACAGCTCTGTTAATGACTGAAAACAGCTCTCGAAGAGATTGTCAAAAGAGACTCCGAAAACGAAACGTTGATCACTTTTGAGCAAAAGGCTGCACACACGCAATTCAAGTTGCTCTGATTGTCATTTAGAGTTACATTATAGGAGCATTCAGCAACAAGTCAAAATGTGCTCCAGAAAAGCAGAAAACAACACTGATAGAACTTGAGAACGAATGCAAAAACAGTCCACTCTCAGAACAGGCCGCTTGGACACTTTCAGAACAGCTCTGTTAATGACTGAAAACAGCTCTCGAAGAGATTGTCAAAAGAGACTCTGAAAACGAAACGTTGATTACTTTTGAGCAAAAGGCTGCACACACGCAATTCAAGTTGCTCTGATTGTCATTTAGAGTAACATTATAGGATTATTCAACAACAAGTCAAAATGTGCTCGTGAAAGGCAGAAAACAACACTTTGATAGTTTGATATAACTTGAGAACGAATGCAAAAAACAGTCACTCTAAGAACAGGCCGCTTGGACACTTTCAGAACAGCTCTGTTAATGACTGAAAACAGCTCTCGAAGAGATTGTCAAAAGAGACTCCGAAAACGAAACGTTGATCACTTTTGAGCAAAAGGCTGCACACACGCAATTCAAGTTGCTCTGATTGTCATTTAGAGTTACATTATAGGATTATTCAACAACAAGTCAAAATGTGCTCGTGAAAGGCAGAAAACAACACTTTGATAGTTTGATATAACTTGAGAACGAATGCAAAAAACAGTCCACTCTAAGAACAGGCCGCTTGGACACTTTCAGAACAGCTCTGTTAATGACTGAAAACAGCTCTCGAAGAGATTGTCAAAAGAGACTCTGAAAACGAAACGTTGATCACTTTTGAGCAAAAGGCTGCACACACGCAATTCAAGTTGCTCTGATTGTCATTTAGAGTTACATTATAGGATTATTCAACAACAAGTCAAAATGTGCTCGTGAAAGGCAGAAAACAACACTTTGATAGTTTGATATAACTTGAGAACGAATGCAAAAAACACTCCACTCTAAGAACAGGCCGCTTGGACAATTTCAGAACAGCTCTGTTAATGACTGAAAACAGCTCTCGAAGAGATTGTCAAAAGAGACTCCGAAAACGAAACGTTGATCACTTTTGAGCAAAAGGCTGCACACACGCAATTCAAGTTGCTCTGATTGTCATTTAAAGTTACATTATAGGATTATTCAACAACAAGTTAAAATGTGCTCGTGAAAGGCAGAAAACAACACTTTGATAGTTTGATATAACTTGAGAACGAATGCAAAAAACAGTCCACTCTCAGAACAGGCCGCTTGGACACTTTCAGAACAGCTCTGTTAATGACTGAAAACAGCTCTCGAAGAGATTGTCAAAAGAGACTCCGAAAACGAAACGTTGATCACTTTTGAGCAAAATGCTGCACACACGCAATTCAAGTTGCTCTGATTGTCATTTAGAGTTACATTATAGGATTATTCAACAACAAGTCAAAATGTGCTCGTGAACGGCAGAAAACAACACTTTGATAGTTTGATATAACTTGAGAACGAATGCAAAAAACAGTCCACTCTAAGAACAGGCCGCTTGGACACTTTCAGAACAGCTCTGTTAATGACTGAAAACAGCTCTCGAAGAGATTGTCAAAAGAGACTCCGAAAACGAAACGTTGATCACTTTTGAGCAAAAGGCTGCACACACGCAATTCAAGTTGCTCTGATTGTCATTTAGAGTTACATTATAGGAGCATTCAGCAACAAGTCAAAATGTGCTCCAGAAAAGCAGAAAACAACACTGATAGAACTTGAGAACGAATGCAAAAACAGTCCACTCTCAGAACAGGCCGCTTGGACACTTTCAGAACAGCTCTGTTAATGACTGAAAACAGCTCTCGACGAGATTGTCAAAAGAGACTCTGAAAACGAAACGTTGATTACTTTTGAGCAAAAGGCTGCACACACGCAATTCAAGTTGCTCTGATTGTCATTTAGAGTAACATTATAGGATTATTCAACAACAAGTCAAAATGTGCTCGTGAAAGGCAGAAAACAACACTTTGATAGTTTGATATAACTTGAGAACGAATGCAAAAAACAGTCCACTCTAAGAACAGGCCGCTTGGACACTTTCAGAACAGCTCTGTTAATGACTGAAAACAGCTCTCGAAGAGATTGTCAAAAGAGACTCCGAAAACGAAACGTTGATCACTTTTGAGCAAAAGGCTGCACACACGCAATTCAAGTTGCTCTGATTGTCATTTAGAGTTACATTATAGGATTATTCAACAACAAGTCAAAATGTGCTCGTGAAAGGCAGAAAACAACACTTTGATAGTTTGATATAACTTGAGAACGAATGCAAAAAACAGTCCACTCTAAGAACAGGCCGCTTGGACACTTTCAGAACAGCTCTGTTAATGACTGAAAACAGCTCTCGAAGAGATTGTCAAAAGAGACTCTGAAAACGAAACGTTGATCACTTTTGAGCAAAAGGCTGCACACACGCAATTCAAGTTGCTCTGATTGTCATTTAGAGTTACATTATAGGATTATTCAACAACAAGTCAAAATGTGCTCGTGAAAGGCAGAAAACAACACTTTGATAGTTTGATATAACTTGAGAACGAATGCAAAAACACTCCACTCTAAGAACAGGCCGCTTGGACACTTTCAGAACAGCTCTGTTAATGACTGAAAACAGCTCTCGAAGAGATTGTCAAAAGAGACTCCGAAAACGAAACGTTGATCACTTTTGAGCAAAAGGCTGCACACACGCAATTCAAGTTGCTCTGATTGTCATTTAAAGTTACATTATAGGATTATTCAACAACAAGTTAAAATGTGCTCGTGAAAGGCAGAAAACAACACTTTGATAGTTTGATATAACTTGAGAACGAATGCAAAAAACAGTCCACTCTAAGAACAGGCCGCTTGGACACTTTCAGAACAGCTCTGTTAATGACTGAAAACAGCTCTCGAAGAGATTGTCAAAAGAGACTCCGAAAACGAAACGTTGATCACTTTTGAGCAAAATGCTGCACACACGCAATTCAAGTTGCTCTGATTGTCATTTAGAGTTACATTATAGGATTATTCAACAACAAGTCAAAATGTGCTCGTGAAAGGCAGAAAACAACACTTTGATAGTTTGATATAACTTGAGAACGAATGCAAAAAACAGTCCACTCTAAGAACAGGCCGCTTGGACACTTTCAGAACAGCTCTGTTAATGACTGAAAACAGCTCTCGAAGAGATTGTCAAAAGAGACTCCGAAAACGAAACGTTGATCACTTTTGAGCAAAATGCTGCACACACGCAATTCAAGTTGCTCTGATTGTCATTTAGAGTTACATTATAGGATTATTCAACAACAAGTCAAAATGTGCTCGTGAAAGGCAGAAAACAACACTTTGATAGTTTGATATAACTTGAGAACGAATGCAAAAAACAGTCCACTCTAAGAATAGGCCGCTTGGACACTTTCAGAACAGCTCTGTTAATGACTGAAAACAGCTCTCGAAGAGATTGTCAAAAGAGACTCCGAAAACGAAACTTTGATCACTTTTGAGCAAAAGGCTGCACACACGCAATTCAAGTTGCTCTGATTGTCATTTAGAGTTACATTATAGGATTATTCAACAACAAGCCAAAATGTGCTCGTGAAAGGCAGAAAACAACACTTTGATAGTTTGATATAACTTGAGAACGAATGCAAAAAACACTCCACTCTAAGAACAGGCCGCTTGGACACTTTCAGAACAGCTCTGTTAATGACTGAAAACAGCTCTCGAAGAGATTGTCAAAAGAGACTCCGAAAACGAAACGTTGATCACTTTTGAGCAAAAGGCTGCACACACGCAATTCAAGTTGCTCTGATTGTCATTTAGAGTTACATTATAGGATTATTCAACAACAAGTCAAAATGTGCTCGTGAACGGCAGAAAACAACACTTTGATAGTTTGATATAACTTGAGAACGAATGCAAAAAACAGTCCACTCTAAGAACAGGCCGCTTGGACACTTTCAGAACAGCTCTGTTAATGACTGAAAACAGCTCTCGAAGAGATTGTCAAAAGAGACTCCGAAAACGAAACGTTGATCACTTTTGAGCAAAAGGCTGCACACACGCAATTCAAGTTGCTCTGATTGTCATTTAGAGTTACATTATAGGAGCATTCAGCAACAAGTCAAAATGTGCTCCAGAAAAGCAGAAAACAACACTGATAGAACTTGAGAACGAATGCAAAAAACAGTCCACTCTCAGAACAGGCCGCTTGGACACTTTCAGAACAGCTCTGTTAATGACTGAAAACAGCTCTCGAAGAGATTGTCAAAAGAGACTCCGAAAACGAAACGTTGATCACTTTTGAGCAAAAGGCTGCACACACGCAATTCAAGTTGCTCTGATTGTCATTTAGAGTTACATTATAGGATTATTCAACAACAAGTCAAAATGTGCTCGTGAACGGCAGAAAACAACACTTTGATAGTTTGATATAACTTGAGAACGAATGCAAAAAACAGTCCACTCTAAGAACAGGCCGCTTGGACACTTTCAGAACAGCTCTGTTAATGACTGAAAACAGCTCTCGAAGAGATTGTCAAAAGAGACTCCGAAAACGAAACGTTGATCACTTTTGAGCAAAAGGCTGCACACACGCAATTCAAGTTGCTCTGATTGTCATTTAGAGTTACATTATAGGAGCATTCAGCAACAAGTCAAAATGTGCTCCAGAAAAGCAGAAAACAACACTGATAGAACTTGAGAACGAATGCAAAAACAGTCCACTCTCAGAACAGGCCGCTTGGACACTTTCAGAACAGCTCTGTTAATGACTGAAAACAGCTCTCGAAGAGATTGTCAAAAGAGACTCTGAAAACGAAACGTTGATTACTTTTGAGCAAAAGGCTGCACACACGCAATTCAAGTTGCTCTGATTGTCATTTAGAGTAACATTATAGGATTATTCAACAACAAGTCAAAATGTGCTCGTGAAAGGCAGAAAACAACACTTTGATAGTTTGATATAACTTGAGAACGAATGCAAAAAACAGTCCACTCTAAGAACAGGCCGCTTGGACACTTTCAGAACAGCTCTGTTAATGACTGAAAACAGCTCTCGAAGAGATTGTCAAAAGAGACTCCGAAAACGAAACGTTGATCACTTTTGAGCAAAAGGCTGCACACACGCAATTCAAGTTGCTCTGATTGTCATTTAGAGTTACATTATAGGATTATTCAACAACAAGTCAAAATGTGCTCGTGAAAGGCAGAAAACAACACTTTGATAGTTTGATATAACTTGAGAACGAATGCAAAAAACAGTCCACTCTAAGAACAGGCCGCTTGGACACTTTCAGAACAGCTCTGTTAATGACTGAAAACAGCTCTCGAAGAGATTGTCAAAAGAGACTCCGAAAACGAAGCGTTGATCACTTTTGAGCAAAAGGCTGCACACACGCAATTCAAGTTGCTCTGATTGTCATTTAGAGTTACATTATAGGATTATTCAACAACAAGTCAAAATGTGCTCCAGAAAAGCAGAAAACAACACTGATAGAACTTGAGAACGAATGCAAAAAACAGTCCACTCTCAGAACAGGCCGCTTGGACACTTTCAGAACAGCTCTGTTAATGACTGAAAACAGCTCTCGAAGAGATTGTCAAAAGAGACTCCGAAAACGAAACGTTGATCACTTTTGAGCAAAAGGCTGCACACACGCAATTCAAGTTGCTCTGATTGTCATTTAGAGTTACATTATAGGATTATTCAACAACAAGTCAAAATGTGCTCGTGAAAGGCAGAAAACAACACTTTGATAGTTTGATATAACTTGAGAACGAATGCAAAAAACACTCCACTCTAAGAACAGGCCGCTTGGACACTTTCAGAACAGCTCTGTTAATGACTGAAAACAGCTCTCGAAGAGATTGTCAAAAGAGACTCCGAAAACGAAACGTTGATCACTTTTGAGCAAAAGGCTGCACACACGCAATTCAAGTTGCTCTGATTGTCATTTAAAGTTACATTATAGGATTATTCAACAACAAGTTAAAATGTGCTCGTGAAAGGCAGAAAACAACACTTTGATAGTTTGATATAACTTGAGAACGAATGCAAAAAACAGTCCACTCTAAGAACAGGCCGCTTGGACACTTTCAGAACAGCTCTGTTAATGACTGAAAACAGCTCTCGAAGAGATTGTCAAAAGAGACTCCGAAAACGAAACGTTGATCACTTTTGAGCAAAAGGCTGCACACACGCAATTCAAGTTGCTCTGATTGTCATTTAGAGTTACATTATAGGATTATTCAACAACAAGTTAAAATGTGCTCGTGAAAGGCAGAAAACAACACTTTGATAGTTTGATATAACTTGAGAACGAATGCAAAAAACAGTCCACTCTAAGAACAGGCCGCTTGGACACTTTCAGAACAGCTCTGTTAATGACTGAAAACAGCTCTCGAAGAGATTGTCAAAAGAGACTCCGAAAACGAAACGTTGATCACTTTTGAGCAAAATGCTGCACACACGCAATTCAAGTTGCTCTGATTGTCATTTAGAGTTACATTATAGGATTATTCAACAACAAGTCAAAATGTGCTCGTGAAAGGCAGAAAACAACACTTTGATAGTTTGATATAACTTGAGAACGAATGCAAAAAACAGTCCACTCTAAGAATAGGCCGCTTGGACACTTTCAGAACAGCTCTGTTAATGACTGAAAACAGCTCTCGAAGAGATTGTCAAAAGAGACTCCGAAAACGAAACGTTGATCACTTTTGAGCAAAAGGCTGCACACACGCAATTCAAGTTGCTCTGATTGTCATTTAGAGTTACATTATAGGATTATTCAACAACAAGTCAAAATGTGCTCGTGAAAGGCAGAAAACAACACTTTGATAGTTTGATATAACTTGAGAACGAATGCAAAAAACAGTCCACTCTAAGAACAGGCCGCTTGGACACTTTCAGAACAGCTCTGTTAATGACTGAAAACAGCTCTCGAAGAGATTGTCAAAAGAGACTCCGAAAACGAAACGTTGATCACTTTTGAGCAAAAGGCTGCACACACGCAATTCAAGTTGCTCTGATTGTCATTTAGAGTTACATTATAGGATTATTCAACAACAAGTCAAAATGTGCTCGTGAAAGGCAGAAAACAACACTTTGATAGTTTGATATAACTTGAGAACGAATGCAAAAAACAGTCCACTCTAAGAACAGGCCGCTTGGACACTTTCAGAACAGCTCTGTTAATGACTGAAAACAGCTCTCGAAGAGATTGTCAAAAGAGACTCTGAAAACGAAACGTTGATCACTTTTGAGCAAAAGGCTGCACACACGCAATTCAAGTTGCTCTGATTGTCATTTAGAGTTACATTATAGGATTATTCAACAACAAGTCAAAATGTGCTCGTGAAAGGCAGAAAACAACACTTTGATAGTTTGATATAACTTGAGAACGAATGCAAAAAACAGTCCACTCTAAGAACAGGCCGCTTGGACACTTTCAGAACAGCTCTGTTAATGACTGAAAACAGCTCTCGAAGAGATTGTCAAAAGAGACTCCGAAAACGAAACGTTGATCACTTTTGAGCAAAAGGCTGCACACACGCAATTCAAGTTGCTCTGATTGTCATTTAGAGTTACATTATAGGATTATTCAACAACAAGTCAAAATGTGCTCCAGAAAAGCAGAAAACAACACTGATAGAACTTGAGAACGAATGCAAAAAACAGTCCACTCTCAGAACAGGCCGCTTGGACACTTTCAGAACAGCTCTGTTAATGACTGAAAACAGCTCTCGAAGAGATTGTCAAAAGAGACTCTGAAAACGAAACGTTGATCACTTTTGAGCAAAAGGCTGCACACACGCAATTCAAGTTGCTCTGATTGTCATTTAGAGTTACATTATAGGATTATTCAACAACAAGTCAAAATGTGCTCGTGAAAGGCAGAAAACAACACTTTGATAGTTTGATATAACTTGAGAACGAATGCAAAAAACACTCCACTCTAAGAACAGGCCGCTTGGACACTTTCAGAACAGCTCTGTTAATGACTGAAAACAGCTCTCGAAGAGATTGTCAAAAGAGACTCCGAAAACGAAACGTTGATCACTTTTGAGCAAAAGGCTGCACACACGCAATTCAAGTTGCTCTGATTGTCATTTAAAGTTACATTATAGGATTATTCAACAACAAGTTAAAATGTGCTCGTGAAAGGCAGAAAACAACACTTTGATAGTTTGATATAACTTGAGAACGAATGCAAAAAACAGTCCACTCTAAGAACAGGCCGCTTGGACACTTTCAGAACAGCTCTGTTAATGACTGAAAACAGCTCTCGAAGAGATTGTCAAAAGAGACTCCGAAAACGAAACGTTGATCACTTTTGAGCAAAAGGCTGCACACACGCAATTCAAGTTGCTCTGATTGTCATTTAGAGTTACATTATAGGATTATTCAACAACAAGTCAAAATGTGCTTGTGAAAGGCAGAAAACAACACTTTGATAGTTTGATATAACTTGAGAACGAATGCAAAAAACAGTCCACTCTAAGAACAGGCCGCTTGGACACTTTCAGAACAGCTCTGTTAATGACTGAAAACAGCTCTCGAAGAGATTGTCAAAAGAGACTCCGAAAACGAAACGTTGATCACTTTTGAGCAAAAGGCTGCACACACGCAATTCAAGTTGCTCTGATTGTCATTTAGAGTTACATTATAGGATTATTCAACAACAAGTCAAAATGTGCTCGTGAAAGGCAGAAAACAACACTTTGATAGTTTGATATAACTTGAGAACGAATGCAAAAAACAGTCCACTCTAAGAACAGGCCGCTTTGGACACTTTCAGAACAGCTCTGTTAATGACTGAAAACAGCTCTCGAAGAGATTGTCAAAAGAGACTCCGAAAACGAAACGTTGATCACTTTTGAGCAAAAGGCTGCATACACGCAATTCAAGTTGCTCTGATTGTCATTTAGAGTTACATTATAGGAGCATTCAGCAACAAGTCAAAATGTGCTCCAGAAAAGCAGAAAACAACACTGATAGAACTTGAGAACGAATGCAAAAAACAGTCCACTCTAAGAACAGGCCGCTTGGACACTTTCAGAACAGCTCTGTTAATGACTGAAAACAGCTCTCGAAGAGATTGTCAAAAGAGACTCTGAAAACGAAACGTTGATCACTTTTGAGCAAAAGGCTGCACACACGCAATTCAAGTTGCACTGATTGTCATTTAGAGTTACATTATAGGATTATTCAACAACAAGTCAAAATGTGCTCGTGAAAGGCAGAAAACAACACTTTGATAGTTTGATATAACTTGAGAACGAATGCAAAAAACAGTCCACTCTAAGAACAGGCCGCTTGGACACTTTCAGAACAGCTCTGTTAATGACTGAAAACAGCTCTCGAAGAGATTGTCAAAAGAGACTCCGAAAACGAAACGTTGACCACTTTTGAGCAAAAGGCTGCACACACGCAATTCAAGTTGCTCTGATTGTCATTTAGAGTTACATTATAGGATTATTCAACAACAAGTCAAAATGTGCTCGTGAAAGGCAGAAAACAACACTTTGATAGTTTGATATAACTTGAGAACGAATGCAAAAAACAGTCCACTCTAAGAACAGGCCGCTTGGACACTTTCAGAACAGCTCTGTTAATGACTGAAAACAGCTCTCGAAGAGATTGTCAAAAGAGACTCCGAAAACGAAACGTTGATCACTTTTGAGCAAAAGGCTGCACACACGCAATTCAAGTTGCTCTGATTGTCATTTAGAGTTACATTATAGGATTATTCAACAACAAGTCAAAATGTGCTCGTGAAAGGCAGAAAACAACACTTTGATAGTTTGATATAACTTGAGAACGAATGCAAAAAACAGTCCACTCTAAGAACAGGCCGCTTGGACACTTTCAGAACAGCTCTGTTAATGACTGAAAACAGCTCTCGAAGAGATTGTCAAAAGAGACTCCGAAAACGAAACGTTGATCACTTTTGAGCAAAAGGCTGCACACACGCAATTCAAGTTGCTCTGATTGTCATTTAGAGTTACATTATAGGATTATTCAACAGCAAGTCAAAATGTGCTCGTGAAAGGCAGAAAACAACACTTTGATAGTTTGATATAACTTGAGAACGAATGCAAAAAACAGTCCACTCTAAGAACAGGCCGCTTGGACACTTTCAGAACAGCTCTGTTAATGACTGAAAACAGCTCTCGAAGAGATTGTCAAAAGAGACTCTGAAAACGAAACGTTGATCACTTTTGAGCAAAAGGCTGCACACACGCAATTCAAGTTGCACTGATAGTCATTTAGAGTTACATTATAGGATTATTCAACAACAAGTCAAAATGTGCTCGTGAAAGGCAGAAAACAACACTTTGATAGTTTGATATAACTTGAGAACGAATGCAAAAAACAGTCCACTCTAAGAACAGGCCGCTTGGACACTTTCAGAACAGCTCTGTTAATGACTGAAAACAGCTCTCGAAGAGATTGTCAAAAGAGACTCCGAAAACGAAACGTTGATCACTTTTGAGCAAAAGGCTGCACACACGCAATTCAAGTTGCTCTGATTGTCATTTAGAGTTACATTATAGGATTATTCAACAACAAGTCAAAATGTGCTCGTGAAAGGCAGAAAACAACACTTTGATAGTTTGATATAACTTGAGAACGAATGCAAAAAACAGTCCACTCTAAGAACAGGCCGCTTGGACACTTTCAGAACAGCTCTGTTAATGACTGAAAACAGCTCTCGAAGAGATTGTCAAAAGAGACTCCGAAAACGAAACGTTGATCACTTTTGAGCAAAAGGCTGCACACACGCAATTCAAGTTGCTCTGATTGTCATTTAGAGTTACATTATAGGATTATTCAACAACAAGTCAAAATGTGCTCGTGAAAGGCAGAAAACAACACTTTGATAGTTTGATATAACTTGAGAACGAATGCAAAAAACAGTCCACTCTAAGAACAGGCCGCTTGGACACTTTCAGAACAGCTCTGTTAATGACTGAAAACAGCTCTCGAAGAGATTGTCAAAAGAGACTCCGAAAACGAAACGTTGATCACTTTTGAGCAAAAGGCTGCACACACGCAATTCAAGTTGCTCTGATTGTCATTTAGAGTTACATTATAGGATTATTCAACAACAAGTCAAAATGTGCTCGTGAAAGGCAGAAAACAACACTTTGATAGTTTGATATAACTTGAGAACGAATGCAAAAAACAGTCCACTCTAAGAACAGGCCGCTTGGACACTTTCAGAACAGCTCTGTTAATGACTGAAAACAGCTCTCGAAGAGATTGTCAAAAGAGACTCCGAAAACGAAACGTTGATCACTTTTGAGCAAAAGGCTGCACACACGCAATTCAAGTTGCTCTGATTGTCATTTAGAGTTACATTATAGGATTATTCAACAACAAGTCAAAATGTGCTCCAGAAAAGCAGAAAACAACACTGATAGAACTTGAGAACGAATGCAAAAAACAGTCCACTCTCAGAACAGGCCGCTTGGACACTTTCAGAACAGCTCTGTTAATGACTGAAAACAGCTCTCGAAGAGATTGTCAAAAGAGACTCTGAAAACGAAACGTTGATCACTTTTGAGCAAAAGGCTGCACACACGCAATTCAAGTTGCTCTGATTGTCATTTAGAGTTACATTATAGGATTATTCAACAACAAGTCAAAATGTGCTCGTGAAAGGCAGAAAACAACACTTTGATAGTTTGATATAACTTGAGAACGAATGCAAAAAACACTCCACTCTAAGAACAGGCCGCTTGGACACTTTCAGAACAGCTCTGTTAATGACTGAAAACAGCTCTCGAAGAGATTGTCAAAAGAGACTCCGAAAACGAAACGTTGATCACTTTTGAGCAAAAGGCTGCACACACGCAATTCAAGTTGCTCTGATTGTCATTTAAAGTTACATTATAGGATTATTCAACAACAAGTTAAAATGTGCTCGTGAAAGGCAGAAAACAACACTTTGATAGTTTGATATAACTTGAGAACGAATGCAAAAAACAGTCCACTCTAAGAACAGGCCGCTTGGACACTTTCAGAACAGCTCTGTTAATGACTGAAAACAGCTCTCGAAGAGATTGTCAAAAGAGACTCCGAAAACGAAACGTTGATCACTTTTGAGCAAAAGGCTGCACACACGCAATTCAAGTTGCTCTGATTGTCATTTAGAGTTACATTATAGGATTATTCAACAACAAGTCAAAATGTGCTCGTGAAAGGCAGAAAACAACACTTTGATAGTTTGATATAACTTGAGAACGAATGCAAAAAACAGTCCACTCTAAGAACAGGCCGCTTGGACACTTTCAGAACAGCTCTGTTAATGACTGAAAACAGCTCTCGAAGAGATTGTCAAAAGAGACTCCGAAAACGAAACGTTGATCACTTTTGAGCAAAAGGCTGCACACACGCAATTCAAGTTGCTCTGATTGTCATTTAGAGTTACATTATAGGATTATTCAACAACAAGTCAAAATGTGCTCGTGAAAGGCAGAAAACAACACTTTGATAGTTTGATATAACTTGAGAACGAATGCAAAAAACAGTCCACTCTAAGAACAGGCCGCTTTGGACACTTTCAGAACAGCTCTGTTAATGACTGAAAACAGCTCTCGAAGAGATTGTCAAAAGAGACTCCGAAAACGAAACGTTGATCACTTTTGAGCAAAAGGCTGCATACACGCAATTCAAGTTGCTCTGATTGTCATTTAGAGTTACATTATAGGAGCATTCAGCAACAAGTCAAAATGTGCTCCAGAAAAGCAGAAAACAACACTGATAGAACTTGAGAACGAATGCAAAAAACAGTCCACTCTAAGAACAGGCCGCTTGGACACTTTCAGAACAGCTCTGTTAATGACTGAAAACAGCTCTCGAAGAGATTGTCAAAAGAGACTCCGAAAACGAAACGTTGATCACTTTTGAGCAAAAGGCTGCACACACGCAATTCAAGTTGCTCTGATTGTCATTTAGAGTTACATTATAGGATTATTCAACAACAAGTCAAAATGTGCTCGTGAAAGGCAGAAAACAACACTTTGATAGTTTGATATAACTTGAGAACGAATGCAAAAAACAGTCCACTCTAAGAACAGGCCGCTTGGACACTTTCAGAACAGCTCTGTTAATGACTGAAAACAGCTCTCGAAGAGATTGTCAAAAGAGACTCCGAAAACGAAACGTTGATCACTTTTGAGCAAAAGGCTGCACACACGCAATTCAAGTTGCTCTGATTGTCATTTAGAGTTACATTATAGGATTATTCAACAGCAAGTCAAAATGTGCTCGTGAAAGGCAGAAAACAACACTTTGATAGTTTGATATAACTTGAGAACGAATGCAAAAAACAGTCCACTCTAAGAACAGGCCGCTTGGACACTTTCAGAACAGCTCTGTTAATGACTGAAAACAGCTCTCGAAGAGATTGTCAAAAGAGACTCTGAAAACGAAACGTTGATCACTTTTGAGCAAAAGGCTGCACACACGCAATTCAAGTTGCACTGATAGTCATTTAGAGTTACATTATAGGATTATTCAACAACAAGTCAAAATGTGCTCGTGAAAGGCAGAAAACAACACTTTGATAGTTTGATATAACTTGAGAACGAATGCAAAAAACAGTCCACTCTAAGAACAGGCCGCTTGGACACTTTCAGAACAGCTCTGTTAATGACTGAAAACAGCTCTCGAAGAGATTGTCAAAAGAGACTCCGAAAACGAAACGTTGATCACTTTTGAGCAAAAGGCTGCACACACGCAATTCAAGTTGCTCTGATTGTCATTTAGAGTTACATTATAGGATTATTCAACAACAAGTCAAAATGTGCTCGTGAAAGGCAGAAAACAACACTTTGATAGTTTGATATAACTTGAGAACGAATGCAAAAAACAGTCCACTCTAAGAACAGGCCGCTTGGACACTTTCAGAACAGCTCTGTTAATGACTGAAAACAGCTCTCGAAGAGATTGTCAAAAGAGACTCCGAAAACGAAACGTTGATCACTTTTGAGCAAAAGGCTGCACACACGCAATTCAAGTTGCTCTGATTGTCATTTAGAGTTACATTATAGGATTATTCAACAACAAGTCAAAATGTGCTCGTGAAAGGCAGAAAACAACACTTTGATAGTTTGATATAACTTGAGAACGAATGCAAAAAACAGTCCACTCTAAGAACAGGCCGCTTGGACACTTTCAGAACAGCTCTGTTAATGACTGAAAACAGCTCTCGAAGAGATTGTCAAAAGAGACTCCGAAAACGAAACGTTGATCACTTTTGAGCAAAAGGCTGCACACACGCAATTCAAGTTGCTCTGATTGTCATTTAGAGTTACATTATAGGATTATTCAACAACAAGTCAAAATGTGCTCGTGAAAGGCAGAAAACAACACTTTGATAGTTTGATATAACTTGAGAACGAATGCAAAAAACAGTCCACTCTAAGAACAGGCCGCTTGGACACTTTCAGAACAGCTCTGTTAATGACTGAAAACAGCTCTCGAAGAGATTGTCAAAAGAGACTCCGAAAACGAAACGTTGATCACTTTTGAGCAAAAGGCTGCACACACGCAATTCAAGTTGCTCTGATTGTCATTTAGAGTTACATTATAGGATTATTCAACAACAAGTCAAAATGTGCTCGTGAAAGGCAGAAAACAACACTTTGATAGTTTGATATAACTTGAGAACGAATGCAAAAAACAGTCCACTCTCAGAACAGGCCGCTTGGACACTTTCAGAACAGCTCTGTTAATGACTGAAAACAGCTCTCGAAGAGATTGTCAAAAGAGACTCTGAAAACGAAACGTTGATCACTTTTGAGCAAAAGGCTGCACACACGCAATTCAAGTTGCTCTGATTGTCATTTAGAGTTACATTATAGGATTATTCAACAACAAGTCAAAATGTGCTCGTGAAAGGCAGAAAACAACACTTTGATAGTTTGATATAACTTGAGAACGAATGCAAAAAACACTCCACTCTAAGAACAGGCCGCTTGGACACTTTCAGAACAGCTCTGTTAATGACTGAAAACAGCTCTCGAAGAGATTGTCAAAAGAGACTCCGAAAACGAAACGTTGATCACTTTTGAGCAAAAGGCTGCACACACGCAATTCAAGTTGCTCTGATTGTCATTTAAAGTTACATTATAGGATTATTCAACAACAAGTTAAAATGTGCTCGTGAAAGGCAGAAAACAACACTTTGATAGTTTGATATAACTTGAGAACGAATGCAAAAAACAGTCCACTCTAAGAACAGGCCGCTTGGACACTTTCAGAACAGCTCTGTTAATGACTGAAAACAGCTCTCGAAGAGATTGTCAAAAGAGACTCCGAAAACGAAACGTTGATCACTTTTGAGCAAAAGGCTGCACACACGCAATTCAAGTTGCTCTGATTGTCATTTAGAGTTACATTATAGGATTATTCAACAACAAGTCAAAATGTGCTCGTGAAAGGCAGAAAACAACACTTTGATAGTTTGATATAACTTGAGAACGAATGCAAAAAACAGTCCACTCTAAGAACAGGCCGCTTGGACACTTTCAGAACAGCTCTGTTAATGACTGAAAACAGCTCTCGAAGAGATTGTCAAAAGAGACTCCGAAAACGAAACGTTGATCACTTTTGAGCAAAAGGCTGCACACACGCAATTCAAGTTGCTCTGATTGTCATTTAGAGTTACATTATAGGATTATTCAACAACAAGTCAAAATGTGCTCGTGAAAGGCAGAAAACAACACTTTGATAGTTTGATATAACTTGAGAACGAATGCAAAAAACAGTCCACTCTAAGAACAGGCCGCTTTGGACACTTTCAGAACAGCTCTGTTAATGACTGAAAACAGCTCTCGAAGAGATTGTCAAAAGAGACTCCGAAAACGAAACGTTGATCACTTTTGAGCAAAAGGCTGCATACACGCAATTCAAGTTGCTCTGATTGTCATTTAGAGTTACATTATAGGAGCATTCAGCAACAAGTCAAAATGTGCTCCAGAAAAGCAGAAAACAACACTGATAGAACTTGAGAACGAATGCAAAAAACAGTCCACTCTAAGAACAGGCCGCTTGGACACTTTCAGAACAGCTCTGTTAATGACTGAAAACAGCTCTCGAAGAGATTGTCAAAAGAGACTCTGAAAACGAAACGTTGATCACTTTTGAGCAAAAGGCTGCACACACGCAATTCAAGTTGCACTGATTGTCATTTAGAGTTACATTATAGGATTATTCAACAACAAGTCAAAATGTGCTCGTGAAAGGCAGAAAACAACACTTTGATAGTTTGATATAACTTGAGAACGAATGCAAAAAACAGTCCACTCTAAGAACAGGCCGCTTGGACACTTTCAGAACAGCTCTGTTAATGACTGAAAACAGCTCTCGAAGAGATTGTCAAAAGAGACTCCGAAAACGAAACGTTGACCACTTTTGAGCAAAAGGCTGCACACACGCAATTCAAGTTGCTCTGATTGTCATTTAGAGTTACATTATAGGATTATTCAACAACAAGTCAAAATGTGCTCGTGAAAGGCAGAAAACAACACTTTGATAGTTTGATATAACTTGAGAACGAATGCAAAAAACAGTCCACTCTAAGAACAGGCCGCTTGGACACTTTCAGAACAGCTCTGTTAATGACTGAAAACAGCTCTCGAAGAGATTGTCAAAAGAGACTCCGAAAACGAAACGTTGATCACTTTTGAGCAAAAGGCTGCACACACGCAATTCAAGTTGCTCTGATTGTCATTTAGAGTTACATTATAGGATTATTCAACAACAAGTCAAAATGTGCTCGTGAAAGGCAGAAAACAACACTTTGATAGTTTGATATAACTTGAGAACGAATGCAAAAAACAGTCCACTCTAAGAACAGGCCGCTTGGACACTTTCAGAACAGCTCTGTTAATGACTGAAAACAGCTCTCGAAGAGATTGTCAAAAGAGACTCCGAAAACGAAACGTTGATCACTTTTGAGCAAAAGGCTGCACACACGCAATTCAAGTTGCTCTGATTGTCATTTAGAGTTACATTATAGGATTATTCAACAGCAAGTCAAAATGTGCTCGTGAAAGGCAGAAAACAACACTTTGATAGTTTGATATAACTTGAGAACGAATGCAAAAAACAGTCCACTCTAAGAACAGGCCGCTTGGACACTTTCAGAACAGCTCTGTTAATGACTGAAAACAGCTCTCGAAGAGATTGTCAAAAGAGACTCTGAAAACGAAACGTTGATCACTTTTGAGCAAAAGGCTGCACACACGCAATTCAAGTTGCACTGATAGTCATTTAGAGTTACATTATAGGATTATTCAACAACAAGTCAAAATGTGCTCGTGAAAGGCAGAAAACAACACTTTGATAGTTTGATATAACTTGAGAACGAATGCAAAAAACAGTCCACTCTAAGAACAGGCCGCTTGGACACTTTCAGAACAGCTCTGTTAATGACTGAAAACAGCTCTCGAAGAGATTGTCAAAAGAGACTCCGAAAACGAAACGTTGATCACTTTTGAGCAAAAGGCTGCACACACGCAATTCAAGTTGCTCTGATTGTCATTTAGAGTTACATTATAGGATTATTCAACAACAAGTCAAAATGTGCTCGTGAAAGGCAGAAAACAACACTTTGATAGTTTGATATAACTTGAGAACGAATGCAAAAAACAGTCCACTCTAAGAACAGGCCGCTTGGACACTTTCAGAACAGCTCTGTTAATGACTGAAAACAGCTCTCGAAGAGATTGTCAAAAGAGACTCCGAAAACGAAACGTTGATCACTTTTGAGCAAAAGGCTGCACACACGCAATTCAAGTTGCTCTGATTGTCATTTAGAGTTACATTATAGGATTATTCAACAACAAGTCAAAATGTGCTCGTGAAAGGCAGAAAACAACACTTTGATAGTTTGATATAACTTGAGAACGAATGCAAAAAACAGTCCACTCTAAGAACAGGCCGCTTGGACACTTTCAGAACAGCTCTGTTAATGACTGAAAACAGCTCTCGAAGAGATTGTCAAAAGAGACTCCGAAAACGAAACGTTGATCACTTTTGAGCAAAAGGCTGCACACACGCAATTCAAGTTGCTCTGATTGTCATTTAGAGTTACATTATAGGATTATTCAACAACAAGTCAAAATGTGCTCGTGAAAGGCAGAAAACAACACTTTGATAGTTTGATATAACTTGAGAACGAATGCAAAAAACAGTCCACTCTAAGAACAGGCCGCTTGGACACTTTCAGAACAGCTCTGTTAATGACTGAAAACAGCTCTCGAAGAGATTGTCAAAAGAGACTCCGAAAACGAAACGTTGATCACTTTTGAGCAAAAGGCTGCACACACGCAATTCAAGTTGCTCTGATTGTCATTTAGAGTTACATTATAGGATTATTCAACAACAAGTCAAAATGTGCTCGTGAAAGGCAGAAAACAACACTTTGATAGTTTGATATAACTTGAGAACGAATGCAAAAAACAGTCCACTCTAAGAACAGGCCGCTTTGGACACTTTCAGAACAGCTCTGTTAATGACTGAAAACAGCTCTCGAAGAGATTGTCAAAAGAGACTCCGAAAACGAAACGTTGATCACTTTTGAGCAAAAGGCTGCACACACGCAATTCAAGTTGCTCTGATTGTCATTTAGAGTTACATTATAGGATTATTCAACAACAAGTCAAAATGTGCTCGTGAAAGGCAGAAAACAACACTTTGATAGTTTGATATAACTTGAGAACGAATGCAAAAAACAGTCCACTCTAAGAACAGGCCGCTTGGACACTTTCAGAACAGCTCTGTTAATGACTGAAAACAGCTCTCGAAGAGATTGTCAAAAGAGACTCCGAAAACGAAACGTTGATCACTTTTGAGCAAAAGGCTGCACACACGCAATTCAAGTTGCTCTGATTGTCATTTAGAGTTACATTATAGGATTATTCAACAACAAGTCAAAATGTGCTCGTGAAAGGCAGAAAACAACACTTTGATAGTTTGATATAACTTGAGAACGAATGCAAAAAACAGTCCACTCTAAGAACAGGCCGCTTGGACACTTTCAGAACAGCTCTGTTAATGACTGAAAACAGCTCTCGAAGAGATTGTCAAAAGAGACTCCGAAAACGAAACGTTGATCACTTTTGAGCAAAAGGCTGCACACACGCAATTCAAGTTGCTCTGATTGTCATTTAGAGTTACATTATAGGATTATTCAACAAGTCAAAATGTGCTCGTGAAAGGCAGAAAACAACACTTTGATAGTTTGATATAACTTGAGAACGAATGCAAAAAACACTCCACTCTAAGAACAGGCCGCTTGGACACTTTCAGAACAGCTCTGTTAATGACTGAAAACAGCTCTCGAAGAGATTGTCAAAAGAGACTCCGAAAACGAAACGTTGATCACTTTTGAGCAAAAGGCTGCACACACGCAATTCAAGTTGCTCTGATTGTCATTTAAAGTTACATTATAGGATTATTCAACAACAAGTTAAAATGTGCTCGTGAAAGGCAGAAAACAACACTTTGATAGTTTGATATAACTTGAGAACGAATGCAAAAAACAGTCCACTCTAAGAACAGGCCGCTTGGACACTTTCAGAACAGCTCTGTTAATGACTGAAAACAGCTCTCGAAGAGATTGTCAAAAGAGACTCCGAAAACGAAACGTTGATCACTTTTGAGCAAAATGCTGCACACACGCAATTCAAGTTGCTCTGATTGTCATTTAGAGTTACATTATAGGATTATTCAACAACAAGTCAAAATGTGCTCGTGAAAGGCAGAAAACAACACTTTGATAGTTTGATATAACTTGAGAACGAATGCAAAAAACAGTCCACTCTAAGAATAGGCCGCTTGGACACTTTCAGAACAGCTCTGTTAATGACTGAAAACAGCTCTCGAAGAGATTGTCAAAAGAGACTCCGAAAACGAAACGTTGATCACTTTTGAGCAAAAGGCTGCACACACGCAATTCAAGTTGCTCTGATTGTCATTTAGAGTTACATTATAGGATTATTCAACAACAAGTCAAAATGTGCTCGTGAAAGGCAGAAAACAACACTTTGATAGTTTGATATAACTTGAGAACGAATGCAAAAAACAGTCCACTCTAAGAACAGGCCGCTTGGACACTTTCAGAACAGCTCTGTTAATGACTGAAAACAGCTCTCGAAGAGATTGTCAAAAGAGACTCTGAAAACGAAACGTTGATCACTTTTGAGCAAAAGGCTGCACACACGCAATTCAAGTTGCTCTGATTGTCATTTAGAGTTACATTATAGGATTATTCAACAACAAGTCAAAATGTGCTCGTGAAAGGCAGAAAACAACACTTTGATAGTTTGATATAACTTGAGAACGAATGCAAAAAACAGTCCACTCTAAGAACAGGCCGCTTGGACACTTTCAGAACAGCTCTGTTAATGACTGAAAACAGCTCTCGAAGAGATTGTCAAAAGAGACTCCGAAAACGAAACGTTGATCACTTTTGAGCAAAAGGCTGCACACACGCAATTCAAGTTGCTCTGATTGTCATTTAGAGTTACATTATAGGAGCATTCAGCAACAAGTCAAAATGTGCTCCAGAAAAGCAGAAAACAACACTGATAGAACTTGAGAACGAATGCAAAAAACAGTCCACTCTCAGAACAGGCCGCTTGGACACTTTCAGAACAGCTCTGTTAATGACTGAAAACAGCTCTCGAAGAGATTGTCAAAAGAGACTCTGAAAACGAAACGTTGATCACTTTTGAGCAAAAGGCTGCACACACGCAATTCAAGTTGCTCTGATTGTCATTTAGAGTTACATTATAGGATTATTCAACAACAAGTCAAAATGTGCTCGTGAAAGGCAGAAAACAACACTTTGATAGTTTGATATAACTTGAGAACGAATGCAAAAAACACTCCACTCTAAGAACAGGCCGCTTGGACACTTTCAGAACAGCTCTGTTAATGACTGAAAACAGCTCTCGAAGAGATTGTCAAAAGAGACTCCGAAAACGAAACGTTGATCACTTTTGAGCAAAAGGCTGCACACACGCAATTCAAGTTGCTCTGATTGTCATTTAGAGTTACATTATAGGAGCATTCAGCAACAAGTCAAAATGTGCTCCAGAAAAGCAGAAAACAACACTGATAGAACTTGAGAACGAATGCAAAAAACAGTCCACTCTCAGAACAGGCCGCTTGGACACTTTCAGAACAGCTCTGTTAATGACTGAAAACAGCTCTCGAAGAGATTGTCAAAAGAGACTCTGAAAACGAAACGTTGATCACTTTTGAGCAAAAGGCTGCACACACGCAATTCAAGTTGCTCTGATTGTCATTTAGAGTTACATTATAGGATTATTCAACAACAAGTCAAAATGTGCTCGTGAAAGGCAGAAAACAACACTTTGATAGTT
The DNA here is from genome assembly GCF_963989245.1 of Nansenia antarctica. Classification (NCBI taxonomy): domain Eukaryota; kingdom Metazoa; phylum Chordata; class Actinopteri; order Argentiniformes; family Microstomatidae; genus Nansenia; species Nansenia antarctica. The sequence goes on from NW_027663003.1 coordinate 89,384, forward strand.
TGATATAACTTGAGAACGAATGCAAAAAACACTCCACTCTAAGAACAGGCCGCTTGGACACTTTCAGAACAGCTCTGTTAATGACTGAAAACAGCTCTCGAAGAGATTGTCAAAAGAGACTCCGAAAACGAAACGTTGATCACTTTTGAGCAAAAGGCTGCACACACGCAATTCAAGTTGCTCTGATTGTCATTTAGAGTTACATTATAGGAGCATTCAGCAACAAGTCAAAATGTGCTCCAGAAAAGCAGAAAACAACACTGATAGAACTTGAGAACGAATGCAAAAAACAGTCCACTCTAAGAACAGGCCGCTTGGACACTTTCAGAACAGCTCTGTTAATGACTGAAAACAGCTCTCGAAGAGATTGTCAAAAGAGACTCTGAAAACGAAACGTTGATCACTTTTGAGCAAAAGGCTGCACACACGCAATTCAAGTTGCACTGATTGTCATTTAGAGTTACATTATAGGATTATTCAACAACAAGTCAAAATGTGCTCGTGAAAGGCAGAAAACAACACTTTGATAGTTTGATATAACTTGAGAACGAATGCAAAAAACAGTCCACTCTAAGAACAGGCCGCTTGGACACTTTCAGAACAGCTCTGTTAATGACTGAAAACAGCTCTCGAAGAGATTGTCAAAAGAGACTCCGAAAACGAAACGTTGATCACTTTTGAGCAAAAGGCTGCACACACGCAATTCAAGTTGCTCTGATTGTCATTTAGAGTTACATTATAGGATTATTCAACAACAAGTCAAAATGTGCTCGTGAAAGGCAGAAAACAACACTTTGATAGTTTGATATAACTTGAGAACGAATGCAAAAAACAGTCCACTCTAAGAACAGGCCGCTTGGACACTTTCAGAACAGCTCTGTTAATGACTGAAAACAGCTCTCGAAGAGATTGTCAAAAGAGACTCTGAAAACGAAACGTTGATCACTTTTGAGCAAAAGGCTGCACACACGCAATTCAAGTTGCTCTGATTGTCATTTAGAGTTACATTCAGTGGCGTAGCGGACGGGCCCGCAAGCGACGCACCGCGGGGGGGCCCCAGCCACTAGGGGGCCCCCTAACATTGGATCCATTTTTTTTTTTTTTTTTTTTTTTTAATAATTTAAAAATATATAAAACAAAGAAAATAAGTGGCCCTTCATTGTGTCAACCTTAATTTTAATATATAGGCCTATATTTAAAAATATATACATGGTTAGCCGTATCCAATAGCAACATGACTTTGACGTCACACGTAGGCAGCGAGACACAAGGAAAATGAGCAAGCGAAAATACAATACAAAGTACAATAAGCATTCTTTAGGTGGTGATAGATTCTCTATTCGGACATTATAGCCGCTATATGTGGGACTGTCGGTCCGATATTGTAAAAAAATCCAATAAAAAATGTATGTTTACGGAAGTACATGTCTCAAGTATTATCTCGGCGGTTAGTCGAGTGAAAGAAAAACAACATACAGATGATAATTCACACAATATAATACCACGAAAGCGTACAGCACTAAACAATAACATTTATTTGGGCAGCATCATACTCAAACTCAGGCAGAAAGGCAGGGTCCGGCCAGGTTTACAGTCACAGGCTGTCAGTGCATCATACAGGTACATAATTCAGCATGGTTAGGCTATATATAGCTGTTTCTTTTTCTATTCTACTATTCTATTCTACTTCTGCTGTCTGCGTCTCCCTGGGTATTCCTAGACCAGATGGCAAACAGTAAAGAAATGCCACAATATACCAGGACTTAAGAAACGAGATGTCCAACAAAGGATTTGACTAACCCTGGCCAATTTTACGCAACAAGTAGACTCTGATGCAGCGGAGACAGGGTTGCCAGATTGGCTGGTTTTTGGTGGATTTAGAAGTTTTTAGATTGATTAGGTTGGAAATTCTCAATCCCATCTGGCAACCCTTAGCGGAGAGTCTACAGATATGTTTACAGATATCACACTGCTGTGCACACCACACTTTGTTAAAATAAATAAAGCTTGTACTATTCTACTTATAATACATTCTACTGATATAGTGTAGTCTACCATTTGGTTTTAGTTATAGGCTATTGCTCTCACTTGTTTGTACCTTTTGCTAAGTCAAGCATTTAGAATGTAGAGTGCATATTGCGAAATTTCGCAACGTCAATAACGCATCGGCCTCTAAAAAACGCACTTTTTTTTTTTTTTTTTACTCCGTTGCGAAAGGGCCCCCGCCGCCACCTTGCGGGGGGGCCCCGGGATTTTGCGCTACGCCACTGGTTACATTATAGGATTATTCAACAACAAGTCAAAATGTGCTCGTGAAAGGCAGAAAACAACACTTTGATAGTTTGATATAACTTGAGAACGAATGCAAAAAACAGTCCACTCTAAGAACAGGCCGCTTGGACACTTTCAGAACAGCTCTGTTAATGACTGAAAACAGCTCTCGAAGAGATTGTCAAAAGAGACTCCGAAAACGAAACGTTGATCACTTTTGAGCAAAAGGCTGCACACACGCAATTCAAGTTGCTCTGATTGTCATTTAGACAGTGGCGTAGCGGACGGGCCCGCAAGCGACGCACCGCGGGGGGGCCCCAGCCACTAGGGGGCCCCCTAACATTGGATCCATTTTTTTTTTTTTTTTTTTTTTTTATAATTTAAAAATATATAAAACAAAGAAAATAAGTGGCCCTTCATTGTGTCAACCTTAATTTTAATATATAGGCCTATATTTAAAAATATATACATGGTTAGCCGTATCCAATAGCAACATGACTTTGACGTCACACGTAGGCAGCGAGACACAAGGAAAATGAGCAAGCGAAAATACAATACAAAGTACAATAAGCATTCTTTAGGTGGTGATAGATTCTCTATTCGGACATTATAGCCGCTATATGTGGGACTGTCGGTCCGATATTGTAAAAGAATCCAATAAAAAATGTATGTTTACGGAAGTACATGTCTCAAGTATTATCTCGGCGGTTAGTCGAGTGAAAGAAAAACAACATACAGATGATAATTCACACAATATAATACCACGAAAGCGTACAGCACTAAACAATAACATTTATTTGGGCAGCATCATACTCAAACTCAGGCAGAAAGGCAGGGTCCGGCCAGGTTTACAGTCACAGGCTGTCAGTGCATCATACAGGTACATAATTCAGCATGGTTAGGCTATATATAGCTGTTTCTTTTTCTATTCTACTATTCTATTCTACTTCTGCTGTCTGCGTCTCCCTGGGTATTCCTAGACCAGATGGCAAACAGTAAAGAAATGCCACAATATACCAGGACTTAAGAAACGAGATGTCCAACAAAGGATTTGACTAACCCTGGCCAATTTTACGCAACAAGTAGACTCTGATGCAGCGGAGACAGGGTTGCCAGATTGTCTGGTTTTTGGTGGATAGTACATGAGGATATGGGACACTTCAATTGAAGTGCATGAGGATATGGGACACTTCAATTGAAGTGCATGAGGATATGGGACACTTCAATTGAAGTACATGAGGATATGGGACACTTCAATTGAAGTGCATGAGGATATGGGACACTTCAATTGAAGTGCATGAGGATATGGGACACTTCAATTGAAGTACACTTCAATTGAAGTACATGAGGATATGGGACACTTCAATGGAAGTACATGAGGATATGGGACACTTCAATTGAAGTACATGAGGATATGGGACACTTCAATTGAAGTACATGAGGATATGGGACACTTCAATTGAAGTGCATGAGGATATGGGACACTTCAATTGAAGTGCATGAGGATATGGGACACTTCAATTGAAGTGCATGGGACACTTCAATGGAAGTGCATGAGGATATGGGACACTTCAATTGAAGTGCATGAGGATATGGGACACTTCAATTGAAGTACATGAGGATATGGGACACTTCAATTGAAGTGCATGAGGATATGGGACACTTCAATTGAAGTGCATGAGGATATGGGACACTTCAATTGAAGTACATGAGGATATGGGACACTTCAATTGAAGTGCATGAGGATATGGGACACTTCACTGGAAGTGCATGAGGATATGGGACACTTCAATTGAAGTGCATGAGGATATGGGACACTTCAATTGAAGTACATGAGGATATGGGACACTTCAATTGAAGTGCATGAGGATATGGGACACTTCAATTGAAGTGCATGAGGATATGGGACACTTCAATTGAAGTGCATGAGGATATGGGACACTTCAATTGAAGTACATGAGGATATGGGACACTTCAATTGAAGTGCATGGGACACTTCAATTGAAGTGCATGAGGATATGGGACACTTCAATTGAAGTACATGAGGATATGGGACACTTCAATTGAAGTACATGAGGATATGGGACACTTCAATTGAAGTGCATGAGGATATGGGACACTTCAATTGAAGTACATGAGGATATGGGACACTTCAATTGAAGTGCATGAGGATATGGGACACTTCAATTGAAGTGCATGAGGATATGGGACACTTCAATTGAAGTACATGAGGATATGGGACACTTCAATTGAAGTGCATGAGGATATGGGACACTTCAATTGAAGTACATGAGGATATGGGACACTTCAATTGAAGTGCATGAGGATATGGGACACTTCAATTGAAGTGCATGAGGATATGGGACACTTCAATTGAAGTACATGAGGATATGGGACACTTCAATTGAAGTGCATGAGGATATGGGACACTTCAATTGAAGTGCATGAGGATATGGGACACTTCAATTGAAGTGCATGAGGATATGGGACACTTCAATTGAAGTGCATGGGACACTTCAATTGAAGTGCATGAGGATATGGGACACTTCAATTGAAGTACATGAGGATATGGGACACTTCAATTGAAGTGCATGAGGATATGGGACACTTCAATTGAAGTGCATGAGGATATGGGACACTCCAATTGAAGTGCATGAGGATATGGGACACTTCAATTGAAGTGCATGAGGATATGGGACACTTCAATTGAAGTACATGAGGATATGGGACACTTCAATTGAAGTGCATGAGGATATGGGACACTTCAATTGAAGTGCATGAGGATATGGGACACTTCAATTGAAGTGCATGAGGATATGGGACACTTCAATTGAAGTGCATGAGGATATGGGACACTTCAATTGAAGTACATGAGGATATGGGACACTTCAATTGAAGTGCATGAGGATATGGGACACTTCAATTGAAGTGCATGAGGATATGGGACACTTCAATTGAAGTGCATGAGGATATGGGACACTTCAATTGAAGTGCATGAGGATATGGGACACTTCAATTGAAGTACATGAGGATATGGGACACTTCAATTGAAGTGCATGAGGATATGGGACACTTCAATTGAAGTGCATGAGGATATGGGACACTTCAATTGAAGTGCATGGGACACTTCAATTGAAGTACATGAGGATATGGGACACTTCAATTGAAGTGCATGAGGATATGGGACACTTCAATTGAAGTGCATGAGGATATGGGACACTTCAATTGAAGTACATGAGGATATGGGACACTTCAATTGAAGTGCATGAGGATATGGGACACTTCAATTGAAGTGCATGAGGATATGGGACACTTCAATTGAAGTACATGAGGATATGGGACACTTCAATTGAAGTGCATGAGGATATGGGACACTTCAATTGAAGTGCATGAGGATATGGGACACTTCAATTGAAGTGCATGAGGATATGGGACACTTCAATTGAAGTGCATGAGGATATGGGACACTTCAATTGAAGTACATGAGGATATGGGACACTTCAATTGAAGTGCATGAGGATATGGGACACTTCAATTGAAGTGCATGAGGATATGGGACACTTCAATTGAAGTGCATGGGACACTTCAATTGAAGTGCATGAGGATATGGGACACTTCAATTGAAGTGCATGAGGATATGGGACACTTCAATTGAAGTACATGAGGATATGGGACACTTCAATTGAAGTGCATGAGGATATGGGACACTTCAATTGAAGTACATGAGGATATGGGACACTTCAATTGAAGTGCATGAGGATATGGGACACTTCAATTGAAGTGCATGAGGATATGGGACACTTCAATTGAAGTGCATGAGGATATGGGACACTTCAATTGAAGTGCATGAGGATATGGGACACTTCAATTGAAGTGCATGAGGATATGGGACACTTCAATTGAAGTGCATGAGGATATGGGACACTTCAATTGAAGTGCATGGGACACTTCAATTGAAGTGCATGAGGATATGGGACACTTCAATTGAAGTACATGAGGATATGGGACACTTCAATTGAAGTACATGAGGATATGGGACACTTCAATTGAAGTGCATGAGGATATGGGACACTTCAATTGAAGTACATGAGGATATGGGACACTTCAATTGAAGTGCATGAGGATATGGGACACTTCAATTGAAGTGCATGAGGATATGGGACACTTCAATTGAAGTGCATGAGGATATGGGACACTTCAATTGAAGTGCATGAGGATATGGGACACTTCAATTGAAGTGCATGAGGATATGGGACACTTCAATTGAAGTGCATGAGGATATGGGACACTTCAATTGAAGTGCATGGGACACTTCAATTGAAGTGCATGAGGATATGGGACACTTCAATTGAAGTACATGAGGATATGGGACACTTCAATTGAAGTGCATGAGGATATGGGACACTTCAATTGAAGTGCATGAGGATATGGGACACTCCAATTGAAGTGCATGAGGATATGGGACACTTCAATTGAAGTACATGAGGATATGGGACACTTCAATTGAAGTGCATGAGGATATGGGACACTTCAATTGAAGTGCATGAGGATATGGGACACTTCAATTGAAGTGCATGAGGATATGGGACACTTCAATTGAAGTGCATGAGGATATGGGACACTTCAATTGAAGTACATGAGGATATGGGACACTTCAATTGAAGTGCATGAGGATATGGGACACTTCAATTGAAGTACATGAGGATATGGGACACTTCAATTGAAGTACATGAGGATATGGGACACTTCAATTGAAGTGCATGAGGATATGGGACACTTCAATTGAAGTGCATGAGGATATGGGACACTTCAATTGAAGTGCATGAGGATATGGGACACTTCAATTGAAGTGCATGAGGATATGGGACACTTCAATTGAAGTACATGAGGATATGGGACACTTCAATTGAAGTACATGAGGATATGGGACACTTCAATTGAAGTGCATGAGGATATGGGACACTTCAATTGAAGTACATGAGGATATGGGACACTTCAATTGAAGTGCATGAGGATATGGGACACTTCACTGGAAGTGCATGAGGATATGGGACACTTCAATTGAAGTGCATGAGGATATGGGACACTTCAATTGAAGTACATGAGGATATGGGACACTTCAATTGAAGTGCATGAGGATATGGGACACTTCAATTGAAGTGCATGAGGATATGGGACACTTCAATTGAAGTGCATGAGGATATGGGACACTTCAATTGAAGTACATGAGGATATGGGACACTTCAATTGAAGTGCATGAGGATATGGGACACTTCAATTGAAGTGCATGAGGATATGGGACACTCCAATTGAAGTGCATGAGGATATGGGACACTTCAATTGAAGTGCATGAGGATATGGGACACTTCAATTGAAGTACATGAGGATATGGGACACTTCAATTGAAGTGCATGAGGATATGGGACACTTCAATTGAAGTGCATGAGGATATGGGACACTTCAATTGAAGTGCATGAGGATATGGGACACTTCAATTGAAGTGCATGAGGATATGGGACACTTCAATTGAAGTACATGAGGATATGGGACACTTCAATTGAAGTGCATGAGGATATGGGACACTTCAATTGAAGTGCATGAGGATATGGGACACTTCAATTGAAGTGCATGAGGATATGGGACACTTCAATTGAAGTGCATGAGGATATGGGACACTTCAATTGAAGTACATGAGGATATGGGACACTTCAATTGAAGTGCATGAGGATATGGGACACTTCAATTGAAGTGCATGAGGATATGGGACACTTCAATTGAAGTGCATGGGACACTTCAATTGAAGTACATGAGGATATGGGACACTTCAATTGAAGTGCATGAGGATATGGGACACTTCAATTGAAGTGCATGAGGATATGGGACACTTCAATTGAAGTACATGAGGATATGGGACACTTCAATTGAAGTGCATGAGGATATGGGACACTTCAATTGAAGTGCATGAGGATATGGGACACTTCAATTGAAGTACATGAGGATATGGGACACTTCAATTGAAGTGCATGAGGATATGGGACACTTCAATTGAAGTGCATGAGGATATGGGACACTTCAATTGAAGTGCATGAGGATATGGGACACTTCAATTGAAGTGCATGAGGATATGGGACACTTCAATTGAAGTACATGAGGATATGGGACACTTCAATTGAAGTGCATGAGGATATGGGACACTTCAATTGAAGTGCATGAGGATATGGGACACTTCAATTGAAGTGCATGGGACACTTCAATTGAAGTGCATGAGGATATGGGACACTTCAATTGAAGTGCATGAGGATATGGGACACTTCAATTGAAGTACATGAGGATATGGGACACTTCAATTGAAGTGCATGAGGATATGGGACACTTCAATTGAAGTACATGAGGATATGGGACACTTCAATTGAAGTGCATGAGGATATGGGACACTTCAATTGAAGTGCATGAGGATATGGGACACTTCAATTGAAGTGCATGAGGATATGGGACACTTCAATTGAAGTGCATGAGGATATGGGACACTTCAATTGAAGTGCATGAGGATATGGGACACTTCAATTGAAGTGCATGAGGATATGGGACACTTCAATTGAAGTGCATGGGACACTTCAATTGAAGTGCATGAGGATATGGGACACTTCAATTGAAGTACATGAGGATATGGGACACTTCAATTGAAGTACATGAGGATATGGGACACTTCAATTGAAGTGCATGAGGATATGGGACACTTCAATTGAAGTACATGAGGATATGGGACACTTCAATTGAAGTGCATGAGGATATGGGACACTTCAATTGAAGTGCATGAGGATATGGGACACTTCAATTGAAGTGCATGAGGATATGGGACACTTCAATTGAAGTGCATGAGGATATGGGACACTTCAATTGAAGTGCATGAGGATATGGGACACTTCAATTGAAGTGCATGAGGATATGGGACACTTCAATTGAAGTGCATGGGACACTTCAATTGAAGTGCATGAGGATATGGGACACTTCAATTGAAGTACATGAGGATATGGGACACTTCAATTGAAGTGCATGAGGATATGGGACACTTCAATTGAAGTGCATGAGGATATGGGACACTCCAATTGAAGTGCATGAGGATATGGGACACTTCAATTGAAGTACATGAGGATATGGGACACTTCAATTGAAGTGCATGAGGATATGGGACACTTCAATTGAAGTGCATGAGGATATGGGACACTTCAATTGAAGTGCATGAGGATATGGGACACTTCAATTGAAGTGCATGAGGATATGGGACACTTCAATTGAAGTACATGAGGATATGGGACACTTCAATTGAAGTGCATGAGGATATGGGACACTTCAATTGAAGTACATGAGGATATGGGACACTTCAATTGAAGTACATGAGGATATGGGACACTTCAATTGAAGTGCATGAGGATATGGGACACTTCAATTGAAGTGCATGAGGATATGGGACACTTCAATTGAAGTGCATGAGGATATGGGACACTTCAATTGAAGTGCATGAGGATATGGGACACTTCAATTGAAGTACATGAGGATATGGGACACTTCAATTGAAGTACATGAGGATATGGGACACTTCAATTGAAGTGCATGAGGATATGGGACACTTCAATTGAAGTACATGAGGATATGGGACACTTCAATTGAAGTGCATGAGGATATGGGACACTTCACTGGAAGTGCATGAGGATATGGGACACTTCAATTGAAGTGCATGAGGATATGGGACACTTCAATTGAAGTACATGAGGATATGGGACACTTCAATTGAAGTGCATGAGGATATGGGACACTTCAATTGAAGTGCATGAGGATATGGGACACTTCAATTGAAGTGCATGAGGATATGGGACACTTCAATTGAAGTACATGAGGATATGGGACACTTCAATTGAAGTGCATGGGACACTTCAATTGAAGTGCATGAGGATATGGGACACTTCAATTGAAGTACATGAGGATATGGGACACTTCAATTGAAGTACATGAGGATATGGGACACTTCAATTGAAGTGCATGAGGATATGGGACACTTCAATTGAAGTACATGAGGATATGGGACACTTCAATTGAAGTGCATGAGGATATGGGACACTTCAATTGAAGTGCATGAGGATATGGGACACTTCAATTGAAGTACATGAGGATATGGGACACTTCAATTGAAGTGCATGAGGATATGGGACACTTCAATTGAAGTACATGAGGATATGGGACACTTCAATTGAAGTGCATGAGGATATGGGACACTTCAATTGAAGTGCATGAGGATATGGGACACTTCAATTGAAGTACATGAGGATATGGGACACTTCAATTGAAGTGCATGAGGATATGGGACACTTCAATGACACTTCATGAGGATATGGGACACTTCAATTGAAGTGCATGAGGATATGGGACACTTCAATTGAAGTACATGAGGATATGGGACACTTCAATTGAAGTGCATGAGGATATGGGACACTTCAATTGAAGTGCATGAGGATATGGGACACTTCAATTGAAGTGCATGAGGATATGGGACACTTCAATTGAAGTGCATGAGGATATGGGACACTTCAATTGAAGTACATGAGGATATGGGACACTTCAATTGAAGTGCATGAGGATATGGGACACTTCAATTGAAGTGCATGAGGATATGGGACACTTCAATTGAAGTGCATGAGGATATGGGACACTTCAATTGAAGTGCATGAGGATATGGGACACTTCAATTGAAGTGCATGAGGATATGGGACACTTCAATTGAAGTACATGAGGATATGGGACACTTCAATTGAAGTGCATGAGGATATGGGACACTTCAATTGAAGTACATGAGGATATGGGACACTTCAATTGAAGTGCATGGGACACTTCAATTGAAGTGCATGAGGATATGGGACACTTCAATTGAAGTACATGAGGATATGGGACACTTCAATTGAAGTACATGAGGATATGGGACACTTCAATTGAAGTGCATGAGGATATGGGACACTTCAATTGAAGTACATGAGGATATGGGACACTTCAATTGAAGTGCATGAGGATATGGGACACTTCAATTGAAGTGCATGAGGATATGGGACACTTCAATTGAAGTACATGAGGATATGGGGACACTTCAATTGAAGTGCATGAGGATATGGGACACTTCAATTGAAGTACATGAGGATATGGGACACTTCAATTGAAGTGCATGAGGATATGGGACACTTCAATTGAAGTGCATGAGGATATGGGACACTTCAATTGAAGTACATGAGGATATGGGACACTTCAATTGAAGTGCATGAGGATATGGGACACTTCAATTGAAGTGCATGAGGATATGGGACACTTCAATTGAAGTGCATGAGGATATGGGACACTTCAATTGAAGTGCATGGGACACTTCAATTGAAGTGCATGAGGATATGGGACACTTCAATTGAAGTACATGAGGATATGGGACACTTCAATTGAAGTGCATGAGGATATGGGACACTTCAATTGAAGTGCATGAGGATATGGGACACTCCAATTGAAGTGCATGAGGATATGGGACACTTCAATTGAAGTGCATGAGGATATGGGACACTTCAATTGAAGTACATGAGGATATGGGACACTTCAATTGAAGTGCATGAGGATATGGGACACTTCAATTGAAGTGCATGAGGATATGGGACACTTCAATTGAAGTGCATGAGGATATGGGACACTTCAATTGAAGTGCATGAGGATATGGGACACTTCAATTGAAGTACATGAGGATATGGGACACTTCAATTGAAGTGCATGAGGATATGGGACACTTCAATTGAAGTGCATGAGGATATGGGACACTTCAATTGAAGTGCATGAGGATATGGGACACTTCAATTGAAGTGCATGAGGATATGGGACACTTCAATTGAAGTACATGAGGATATGGGACACTTCAATTGAAGTGCATGAGGATATGGGACACTTCAATTGAAGTGCATGAGGATATGGGACACTTCAATTGAAGTGCATGGGACACTTCAATTGAAGTACATGAGGATATGGGACACTTCAATTGAAGTGCATGAGGATATGGGACACTTCAATTGAAGTGCATGAGGATATGGGACACTTCAATTGAAGTACATGAGGATATGGGACACTTCAATTGAAGTGCATGAGGATATGGGACACTTCAATTGAAGTGCATGAGGATATGGGACACTTCAATTGAAGTACATGAGGATATGGGACACTTCAATTGAAGTGCATGAGGATATGGGACACTTCAATTGAAGTGCATGAGGATATGGGACACTTCAATTGAAGTGCATGAGGATATGGGACACTTCAATTGAAGTGCATGAGGATATGGGACACTTCAATTGAAGTACATGAGGATATGGGACACTTCAATTGAAGTGCATGAGGATATGGGACACTTCAATTGAAGTGCATGAGGATATGGGACACTTCAATTGAAGTGCATGGGACACTTCAATTGAAGTGCATGAGGATATGGGACACTTCAATTGAAGTGCATGAGGATATGGGACACTTCAATTGAAGTACATGAGGATATGGGACACTTCAATTGAAGTGCATGAGGATATGGGACACTTCAATTGAAGTACATGAGGATATGGGACACTTCAATTGAAGTGCATGAGGATATGGGACACTTCAATTGAAGTGCATGAGGATATGGGACACTTCAATTGAAGTGCATGAGGATATGGGACACTTCAATTGAAGTGCATGAGGATATGGGACACTTCAATTGAAGTGCATGAGGATATGGGACACTTCAATTGAAGTGCATGAGGATATGGGACACTTCAATTGAAGTGCATGGGACACTTCAATTGAAGTGCATGAGGATATGGGACACTTCAATTGAAGTACATGAGGATATGGGACACTTCAATTGAAGTACATGAGGATATGGGACACTTCAATTGAAGTGCATGAGGATATGGGACACTTCAATTGAAGTACATGAGGATATGGGACACTTCAATTGAAGTGCATGAGGATATGGGACACTTCAATTGAAGTGCATGAGGATATGGGACACTTCAATTGAAGTGCATGAGGATATGGGACACTTCAATTGAAGTGCATGAGGATATGGGACACTTCAATTGAAGTGCATGAGGATATGGGACACTTCAATTGAAGTGCATGAGGATATGGGACACTTCAATTGAAGTGCATGGGACACTTCAATTGAAGTGCATGAGGATATGGGACACTTCAATTGAAGTACATGAGGATATGGGACACTTCAATTGAAGTGCATGAGGATATGGGACACTTCAATTGAAGTGCATGAGGATATGGGACACTCCAATTGAAGTGCATGAGGATATGGGACACTTCAATTGAAGTACATGAGGATATGGGACACTTCAATTGAAGTGCATGAGGATATGGGACACTTCAATTGAAGTGCATGAGGATATGGGACACTTCAATTGAAGTGCATGAGGATATGGGACACTTCAATTGAAGTGCATGAGGATATGGGACACTTCAATTGAAGTACATGAGGATATGGGACACTTCAATTGAAGTGCATGAGGATATGGGACACTTCAATTGAAGTACATGAGGATATGGGACACTTCAATTGAAGTACATGAGGATATGGGACACTTCAATTGAAGTGCATGAGGATATGGGACACTTCAATTGAAGTGCATGAGGATATGGGACACTTCAATTGAAGTGCATGAGGATATGGGACACTTCAATTGAAGTGCATGAGGATATGGGACACTTCAATTGAAGTACATGAGGATATGGGACACTTCAATTGAAGTACATGAGGATATGGGACACTTCAATTGAAGTGCATGAGGATATGGGACACTTCAATTGAAGTACATGAGGATATGGGACACTTCAATTGAAGTGCATGAGGATATGGGACACTTCACTGGAAGTGCATGAGGATATGGGACACTTCAATTGAAGTGCATGAGGATATGGGACACTTCAATTGAAGTACATGAGGATATGGGACACTTCAATTGAAGTGCATGAGGATATGGGACACTTCAATTGAAGTGCATGAGGATATGGGACACTTCAATTGAAGTGCATGAGGATATGGGACACTTCAATTGAAGTACATGAGGATATGGGACACTTCAATTGAAGTGCATGAGGATATGGGACACTTCAATTGAAGTGCATGAGGATATGGGACACTCCAATTGAAGTGCATGAGGATATGGGACACTTCAATTGAAGTGCATGAGGATATGGGACACTTCAATTGAAGTACATGAGGATATGGGACACTTCAATTGAAGTGCATGAGGATATGGGACACTTCAATTGAAGTGCATGAGGATATGGGACACTTCAATTGAAGTGCATGAGGATATGGGACACTTCAATTGAAGTGCATGAGGATATGGGACACTTCAATTGAAGTACATGAGGATATGGGACACTTCAATTGAAGTGCATGAGGATATGGGACACTTCAATTGAAGTGCATGAGGATATGGGACACTTCAATTGAAGTGCATGAGGATATGGGACACTTCAATTGAAGTGCATGAGGATATGGGACACTTCAATTGAAGTACATGAGGATATGGGACACTTCAATTGAAGTGCATGAGGATATGGGACACTTCAATTGAAGTGCATGAGGATATGGGACACTTCAATTGAAGTGCATGGGACACTTCAATTGAAGTACATGAGGATATGGGACACTTCAATTGAAGTGCATGAGGATATGGGACACTTCAATTGAAGTGCATGAGGATATGGGACACTTCAATTGAAGTACATGAGGATATGGGACACTTCAATTGAAGTGCATGAGGATATGGGACACTTCAATTGAAGTGCATGAGGATATGGGACACTTCAATTGAAGTACATGAGGATATGGGACACTTCAATTGAAGTGCATGAGGATATGGGACACTTCAATTGAAGTGCATGAGGATATGGGACACTTCAATTGAAGTGCATGAGGATATGGGACACTTCAATTGAAGTGCATGAGGATATGGGACACTTCAATTGAAGTACATGAGGATATGGGACACTTCAATTGAAGTGCATGAGGATATGGGACACTTCAATTGAAGTGCATGAGGATATGGGACACTTCAATTGAAGTGCATGGGACACTTCAATTGAAGTGCATGAGGATATGGGACACTTCAATTGAAGTGCATGAGGATATGGGACACTTCAATTGAAGTACATGAGGATATGGGACACTTCAATTGAAGTGCATGAGGATATGGGACACTTCAATTGAAGTACATGAGGATATGGGGACACTTCAATTGAAGTGCATGAGGATATGGGACACTTCAATTGAAGTGCATGAGGATATGGGACACTTCAATTGAAGTGCATGAGGATATGGGACACTTCAATTGAAGTGCATGAGGATATGGGACACTTCAATTGAAGTGCATGAGGATATGGGACACTTCAATTGAAGTGCATGAGGATATGGGACACTTCAATTGAAGTGCATGGGACACTTCAATTGAAGTGCATGAGGATATGGGACACTTCAATTGAAGTACATGAGGATATGGGACACTTCAATTGAAGTACATGAGGATATGGGACACTTCAATTGAAGTGCATGAGGATATGGGACACTTCAATTGAAGTACATGAGGATATGGGACACTTCAATTGAAGTGCATGAGGATATGGGGACACTTCAATTGAAGTGCATGAGGATATGGGACACTTCAATTGAAGTGCATGAGGATATGGGACACTTCAATTGAAGTGCATGAGGATATGGGACACTTCAATTGAAGTGCATGAGGATATGGGACACTTCAATTGAAGTGCATGAGGATATGGGACACTTCAATTGAAGTGCATGGGACACTTCAATTGAAGTGCATGAGGATATGGGACACTTCAATTGAAGTACATGAGGATATGGGACACTTCAATTGAAGTGCATGAGGATATGGGACACTTCAATTGAAGTGCATGAGGATATGGGACACTCCAATTGAAGTGCATGAGGATATGGGACACTTCAATTGAAGTACATGAGGATATGGGACACTTCAATTGAAGTGCATGAGGATATGGGACACTTCAATTGAAGTGCATGAGGATATGGGACACTTCAATTGAAGTGCATGAGGATATGGGACACTTCAATTGAAGTGCATGAGGATATGGGACACTTCAATTGAAGTACATGAGGATATGGGACACTTCAATTGAAGTGCATGAGGATATGGGACACTTCAATTGAAGTACATGAGGATATGGGACACTTCAATTGAAGTACATGAGGATATGGGACACTTCAATTGAAGTGCATGAGGATATGGGACACTTCAATTGAAGTGCATGAGGATATGGGACACTTCAATTGAAGTGCATGAGGATATGGGACACTTCAATTGAAGTGCATGAGGATATGGGACACTTCAATTGAAGTACATGAGGATATGGGACACTTCAATTGAAGTACATGAGGATATGGGACACTTCAATTGAAGTGCATGAGGATATGGGACACTTCAATTGAAGTACATGAGGATATGGGACACTTCAATTGAAGTGCATGAGGATATGGGACACTTCACTGGAAGTGCATGAGGATATGGGACACTTCAATTGAAGTGCATGAGGATATGGGACACTTCAATTGAAGTACATGAGGATATGGGACACTTCAATTGAAGTGCATGAGGATATGGGACACTTCAATTGAAGTGCATGAGGATATGGGACACTTCAATTGAAGTGCATGAGGATATGGGACACTTCAATTGAAGTACATGAGGATATGGGACACTTCAATTGAAGTGCATGGGACACTTCAATTGAAGTGCATGAGGATATGGGACACTTCAATTGAAGTACATGAGGATATGGGACACTTCAATTGAAGTACATGAGGATATGGGACACTTCAATTGAAGTGCATGAGGATATGGGACACTTCAATTGAAGTACATGAGGATATGGGACACTTCAATTGAAGTGCATGAGGATATGGGACACTTCAATTGAAGTGCATGAGGATATGGGACACTTCAATTGAAGTACATGAGGATATGGGACACTTCAATTGAAGTGCATGAGGATATGGGACACTTCAATTGAAGTACATGAGGATATGGGACACTTCAATTGAAGTGCATGAGGATATGGGACACTTCAATTGAAGTGCATGAGGATATGGGACACTTCAATTGAAGTACATGAGGATATGGGACACTTCAATTGAAGTGCATGAGGATATGGGACACTTCAATGACACTTCATGAGGATATGGGACACTTCAATTGAAGTGCATGAGGATATGGGACACTTCAATTGAAGTACATGAGGATATGGGACACTTCAATTGAAGTGCATGAGGATATGGGACACTTCAATTGAAGTGCATGAGGATATGGGACACTTCAATTGAAGTGCATGAGGATATGGGACACTTCAATTGAAGTGCATGAGGATATGGGACACTTCAATTGAAGTACATGAGGATATGGGACACTTCAATTGAAGTGCATGAGGATATGGGACACTTCAATTGAAGTGCATGAGGATATGGGACACTTCAATTGAAGTGCATGAGGATATGGGACACTTCAATTGAAGTGCATGAGGATATGGGACACTTCAATTGAAGTGCATGAGGATATGGGACACTTCAATTGAAGTGCATGAGGATATGGGACACTTCAATTGAAGTGCATGAGGATATGGGACACTTCAATTGAAGTGCATGAGGATATGGGACACTTCAATTGAAGTGCATGAGGATATGGGACACTTCAATTGAAGTGCATGAGGATATGGGACACTTCAATTGAAGTGCATGAGGATATGGGACACTTCAATTGAAGTGCATGAGGATATGGGACACTTCAATTGAAGTGCATGAGGATATGGGACACTTCAATTGAAGTGCATGAGGATATGGGACACTTCAATTGAAGTGCATGAGGATATGGGACACTTCAATTGAAGTACATGAGGATATGGGACACTTCAATTGAAGTGCATGAGGATATGGGACACTTCAATTGAAGTACATGAGGATATGGGACACTTCAATTGAAGTGCATGAGGATATGGGACACTTCAATTGAAGTGCATGAGGATATGGGACACTTCAATTGAAGTACATGAGGATATGGGACACTTCAATTGAAGTGCATGAGGATATGGGACACTTCAATGACACTTCATGAGGATATGGGACACTTCAATTGAAGTGCATGAGGATATGGGACACTTCAATTGAAGTACATGAGGATATGGGACACTTCAATTGAAGTGCATGAGGATATGGGACACTTCAATTGAAGTGCATGAGGATATGGGACACTTCAATTGAAGTGCATGAGGATATGGGACACTTCAATTGAAGTGCATGAGGATATGGGACACTTCAATTGAAGTGCATGAGGATATGGGACACTTCAATTGAAGTGCATGAGGATATGGGACACTTCAATTGAAGTACATGAGGATATGGGACACTTCAATTGAAGTGCATGAGGATATGGGACACTTCAATTGAAGTGCATGAGGATATGGGACACTTCAATTGAAGTGCATGGGACACTTCAATTGAAGTACATGAGGATATGGGACACTTCAATTGAAGTGCATGAGGATATGGGACACTTCAATTGAAGTACATGAGGATATGGGACACTTCAATTGAAGTGCATGAGGATATGGGACACTTCAATTGAAGTACATGAGGATATGGGACACTTCAATTGAAGTGCATGAGGATATGGGACACTTCAATTGAAGTGCATGAGGATATGGGACACTTCAATTGAAGTACATGAGGATATGGGACACTTCAATTGAAGTGCATGAGGATATGGGACACTTCAATTGAAGTGCATGAGGATATGGGACACTTCAATTGAAGTACATGAGGATATGGGACACTTCAATTGAAGTGCATGAGGATATGGGACACTTCAATTGAAGTGCATGAGGATATGGGACACTTCAATTGAAGTACATGAGGATATGGGACACTTCAATTGAAGTGCATGAGGATATGGGACACTTCAATTGAAGTGCATGAGGATATGGGACACTTCAATTGAAGTGCATGAGGATATGGGACACTTCAATTGAAGTGCATGAGGATATGGGACACTTCAATTGAAGTACATGAGGATATGGGACACTTCAATTGAAGTGCATGAGGATATGGGACACTTCAATTGAAGTGCATGAGGATATGGGACACTTCAATTGAAGTGCATGGGACACTTCAATTGAAGTGCATGAGGATATGGGACACTTCAATTGAAGTGCATGATGATATGGGACACTTCAATTGAAGTACATGAGGATATGGGACACTTCAATTGAAGTGCATGAGGATATGGGACACTTCAATTGAAGTACATGAGGATATGGGACACTTCAATTGAAGTGCATGAGGATATGGGACACTTCAATTGAAGTGCATGAGGATATGGGACACTTCAATTGAAGTGCATGAGGATATGGGACACTTCAATTGAAGTGCATGAGGATATGGGACACTTCAATTGAAGTGCATGAGGATATGGGACACTTCAATTGAAGTGCATGGGACACTTCAATTGAAGTGCATGAGGATATGGGACACTTCAATTGAAGTACATGAGGATATGGGACACTTCAATTGAAGTGCATGAGGATATGGGACACTTCAATTGAAGTGCATGAGGATATGGGACACTCCAATTGAAGTGCATGAGGATATGGGACACTTCAATTGAAGTACATGAGGATATGGGACACTTCAATTGAAGTGCATGAGGATATGGGACACTTCAATTGAAGTGCATGAGGATATGGGACACTTCAATTGAAGTGCATGAGGATATGGGACACTTCAATTGAAGTGCATGAGGATATGGGACACTTCAATTGAAGTACATGAGGATATGGGACACTTCAATTGAAGTGCATGAGGATATGGGACACTTCAATTGAAGTACATGAGGATATGGGACACTTCAATTGAAGTGCATGAGGATATGGGACACTTCAATTGAAGTGCATGAGGATATGGGACACTTCAATTGAAGTGCATGAGGATATGGGACACTTCAATTGAAGTGCATGAGGATATGGGACACTTCAATTGAAGTGCATGAGGATATGGGACACTTCAATTGAAGTGCATGAGGATATGGGACACTTCAATTGAAGTGCATGAGGATATGGGACACTTCAATTGAAGTGCATGAGGATATGGGACACTTCAATTGAAGTACATGAGGATATGGGACACTTCAATTGAAGTGCATGAGGATATGGGACACTTCAATTGAAGTGCATGAGGATATGGGACACTTCAATTGAAGTGCATGAGGATATGGGACACTTCAATTGAAGTGCATGAGGATATGGGACACTTCAATTGAAGTGCATGAGGATATGGGACACTTCAATTGAAGTGCATGGAGGACACTTCAATTGAAGTGCATGAGGATATGGGACACTTCAATTGAAGTACATGAGGATGGGACACTTCAATTGAAGTGCATGAGGATATGGGACACTTCAATTGAAGTGCATGAGGATATGGGACACTCCAATTGAAGTGCATGAGGATATGGGACACTTCAATTGAAGTGCATGGGACACTTCAATTGAAGTGCATGAGGATATGGGACACTTCAATTGAAGTGCATGAGTATATGGGACACTTCAATTGAAGTGCATGAGGATATGGGACACTTCAATTGAAGTGCATGAGGATATGGGACACTTCAATTGAAGTACATGAGGATATGGGACACTTCAATTGAAGTGCATGAGGATATGGGACACTTCAATTGAAGTACATGAGGATATGGGACACTTCAATTGAAGTGCATGAGGATATGGGACACTTCAATTGAAGTGCATGAGGATATGGGACACTTCAATTGAAGTGCATGAGGATATGGGACACTTCAATTGAAGTGCATGAGGATATGGGACACTTCAATTGAAGTGCATGAGGATATGGGACACTTCAATTGAAGTGCATGAGGATATGGGACACTTCAATTGAAGTGCATGAGGATATGGGACACTTCAATTGAAGTACATGAGGATATGGGACACTTCAATTGAAGTGCATGAGGATATGGGACACTTCAATTGAAGTGCATGAGGATATGGGACACTTCAATTGAAGTGCATGAGGATATGGGACACTTCAATTGAAGTGCATGAGGATATGGGACACTTCAATTGAAGTGCATGAGGATATGGGACACTTCAATTGAAGTGCATGGGACACTTCAATTGAAGTGCATGAGGATATGGGACACTTCAATTGAAGTACATGAGGATATGGGACACTTCAATTGAAGTGCATGAGGATATGGGACACTTCAATTGAAGTGCATGAGGATATGGGACACTCCAATTGAAGTGCATGAGGATATGGGACACTTCAATTGAAGTGCATGGGACACTTCAATTGAAGTGCATGAGGATATGGGACACTTCAATTGAAGTGCATGAGGATATGGGACACTTCAATTGAAGTGCATGAGGATATGGGACACTTCAATTGAAGTACATGAGGATATGGGACACTTCAATTGAAGTGCATGAGGATATGGGACACTTCAATTGAAGTACATGAGGATATGGGACACTTCAATTGAAGTGCATGAGGATATGGGACACTCCAATTGAAGTGCATGAGGATATGGGACACTTCAATTGAAGTACATGAGGATATGGGACACTTCAATTGAAGTGCATGAGGATATGGGACACTTCAATTGAAGTGCATGAGGATATGGGACACTCCAATTGAAGTACATGAGGATATGGGACACTTCAATTGAAGTGCATGAGGATATGGGACACTTCAATTGAAGTGCATGAGGATATGGGACACTCCAATTGAAGTGCATGAGGATATGGGACACTTCAATTGAAGTACATGAGGATATGGGACACTTCAATTGAAGTGCATGAGGATATGGGACACTCCAATTGAAGTGCATGAGGATATGGGACACTTCAATTGAAGTACATGAGGATATGGGACACTTCAATTGAAGTGCATGAGGATATGGGACACTTCAATTGAAGTACATGAGGATATGGGACACTTCAATTGAAGTGCATGAGGATATGGGACACTTCAATTGAAGTACATGAGGATATGGGACACTTCAATTGAAGTGCATGAGGATATGGGACACTTCAATTGAAGTGCATGAGGATATGGGACACTTCAATTGAAGTGCATGAGGATATGGGACACTTCAATTGAAGTACATGAGGATATGGGACACTTCAATTGAAGTGCATGAGGATATGGGACACTTCAATTGAAGTACATGAGGATATGGGACACTTCAATTGAAGTGCATGAGGATATGGGACACTTCAATTGAAGTGCATGAGGATATGGGACACTTCAATTGAAGTGCATGAGGATATGGGACACTTCAATTGAAGTGCATGAGGATATGGGACACTTCAATTGAAGTACATGAGGATATGGGACACTTCAATTGAAGTGCATGAGGATATGGGACACTCCAATTGAAGTGCATGAGGATATGGGACACTTCAATTGAAGTGCATGAGGATATGGGACACTTCAATTGAAGTGCATGAGGATATGGGACACTTCAATTGAAGTGCATGAGGATATGGGACACTTCAATTGAAGTACATGAGGATATGGGACACTTCAATTGAAGTGCATGAGGATATGGGACACTTCAATTGAAGTACATGAGGATATGGGACACTTCAATTGAAGTGCATGAGGATATGGGACACTTCAATTGAAGTGCATGAGGATATGGGACACTTCAATTGAAGTGCATGAGGATATGGGACACTTCAATTGAAGTGCATGAGGATATGGGACACTTCAATTGAAGTACATGAGGATATGGGACACTTCAATTGAAGTGCATGAGGATATGGGACACTCCAATTGAAGTGCATGAGGATATGGGACACTTCAATTGAAGTACATGAGGATATGGGACACTTCAATTGAAGTGCATGAGGATATGGGACACTTCAATTGAAGTGCATGAGGATATGGGACACTTCAATTGAAGTGCATGAGGATATGGGACACTTCAATTGAAGTGCATGAGGATATGGGACACTTCAATTGAAGTGCATGAGGATATGGGACACTTCAATTGAAGTACATGAGGATATGGGACACTTCAATTGAAGTGCATGAGGATATGGGACACTTCAATTGAAGTGCATGAGGATATGGGACACTTCAATTGAAGTGCATGAGGATATGGGACACTTCAATTGAAGTGCATGAGGATATGGGACACTCCAATTGAAGTGCATGAGGATATGGGACACTTCAATTGAAGTACATGAGGATATGGGACACTTCAATTGAAGTGCATGAGGATATGGGACACTTCAATTGAAGTACATGAGGATATGGGACACTTCAATTGAAGTGCATGAGGATATGGGACACTTCAATTGAAGTGCATGAGGATATGGGACACTTCAATTGAAGTGCATGAGGATATGGGACACTCCAATTGAAGTGCATGAGGATATGGGACACTTCAATTGAAGTACATGAGGATATGGGACACTTCAATTGAAGTGCATGAGGATATGGGACACTTCAATTGAAGTGCATGAGGATATGGGACACTTCAATTGAAGTGCATGAGGATATGGGACACTTCAATTGAAGTGCATGAGGATATGGGACACTTCAATTGAAGTGCATGAGGATATGGGACACTTCAATTGAAGTACATGAGGATATGGGACACTTCAATTGAAGTGCATGAGGATATGGGACACTTCAATTGAAGTGCATGAGGATATGGGACACTTCAATTGAAGTACATGAGGATATGGGACACTTCAATTGAAGTGCATGAGGATATGGGACACTTCAATTGAAGTGCATGAGGATATGGGACACTTCAATTGAAGTGCATGAGGATATGGGACACTTCAATTGAAGTGCATGAGGATATGGGACACTCCAATTGAAGTGCATGAGGATATGGGACACTTCAATTGAAGTACATGAGGATATGGGACACTTCAATTGAAGTACATGAGTATATGGGACACTTCAATTGAAGTGCATGAGGATATGGGACACTTCAATTGAAGTGCATGGGACACTTCAATTGAAGTGCATGAGGATATGGGACACTTCAATTGAAGTGCATGAGGATATGGGACACTTCAATTGAAGTGCATGAGGATATGGGACACTTCAATTGAAGTGCATGAGGATATGGGACACTTCAATTGAAGTACATGAGGATATGGGACACTTCAATTGAAGTGCATGAGGATATGGGACACTTCAATTGAAGTGCATGAGGATATGGGACACTTCAATTGAAGTACATGAGGATATGGGACACTTCAATTGAAGTACATGAGGATATGGGACACTTCAATTGAAGTGCATGAGGATATGGGACACTTCAATTGAAGTGCATGAGGATATGGGACACTTCAATTGAAGTGCATGAGGATATGGGACACTTCAATTGAAGTGCATGAGGATATGGGACACTTCAATTGAAGTGCATGAGGATATGGGACACTTCAATTGAAGTACATGAGGATATGGGACACTTCAATTGAAGTGCATGAGGATATGGGACACTTCAATTGAAGTGCATGAGGATATGGGACACTTCAATTGAAGTGCATGGGACACTTCAATTGAAGTGCATGAGGATATGGGACACTTCAATTGAAGTACATGAGGATATGGGACACTTCAAGAAGTGCATGAGGATATGGGACACTTCAAGAAGTGCATGAGGATATGGGACACTTCAATTGAAGTGCATGAGGATATGGGACACTTCAATTGAAGTACATGAGGATATGGGACACTTTCATGCGGAATGGTCCGGTCTGTCTATTACGGCTGGCGTACTACCGAATCTGGTATTTCATAGCCTAATAATAATATGTCCGTCATGTGACAGAACGCGACATTCAGATAAATATGACATTTTAAAGGGACTTCCCGTAGCCGAGTAGTAGGCTACCTTTAGTTAGATTAAACACAAACACTTCTATCAATGTCTTTTTTCCATTAACTATTGTCTTTTTAAACGTTTTATCTATTTACTTCTTATATCTGCTTTTATTCATTGTAATTTTTATTTTCTTATGCTCCTCTTGCTGTATTTTTAAATAATGCATGTAAAGCACTTTGAATTTCCCCTGTTGTATGAAATGTGCTATACAAATAAACTTGCCTTGCCTAGCAGGCCTGAGTCAGAAGCAACATTCAACAGATAGATCTACTCTAGATATGTTCTACAGTATCTGCTCCAGTGGCGTAGCGGATGGGCCCGCAAGCGACGCACCGCGGGGGGGCCCCAGCCACTAGGGGGCCCCCTAACATTGGATCCATTTTTTTTTTTTTTTTTAATAATTTAAAAATATATAAAACAAAGAAAATAAGTGGCCCTTCATTGTGTCAACCTTAATTTTAATATATAGGCCTATATTTAAAAATATATACATGGTTAGCCGTATCCAATAGCAACATGACTTTGACGTCACACGTAGGCAGCGAGACACAAGGAAAATGAGCAAGCGAAAATACAATACAAAGTACAATAAGCATTCTTTAGGTGGTGATAGATTCTCTATTCGGACATTATAGCCGCTATATGTGGGACTGTCGGTCCGATATTGTAAAAAAATCCAATAAAAAATGTATGTTTACGGAAGTACATGTCTCAAGTATTATCTCGGCGGTTAGTCGAGTGAAAGAAAAACAACATACAGATGATAATTCACACAATATAATACCACGAAAGCGTACAGCACTAAACAATAACATTTATTTGGGCAGCATCATACTCAAACTCAGGCAGAAAGGCAGGGTCCGGCCAGGTTTACAGTCACAGGCTGTCAGTGCATCATACAGGTACATAATTCAGCATGGTTAGGCTATATATAGCTGTTTCTTTTTCTATTCTACTATTCTATTCTACTTCTGCTGTCTGCGTCTCCCTGGGTATTCCTAGACCAGATGGCAAACAGTAAAGAAATGCCACAATATACCAGGACTTAAGAAACGAGATGTCCAACAAAGGATTTGACTAACCCTGGCCAGGGTTAGTTTTTAGAAGTTTTTAGAAGTTTTTAGATTGATTAGGTTGGAAATTCTCAATCCCATCTGGCAACCCTTAGCGGAGAGTCTACAGATATGTTTACAGATATCACACTGCTGTGCACACCACACTTTGTTAAAATAAATAAAGCTTGTACTATTCTACTTATAATACATTCTACTGATATAGTGTAGTCTACCATTTGGTTTTAGTTATAGGCTATTGCTCTCACTTGTTTGTACCTTTTGCTAAGTCAAGCATTTAGAATGTAGAGTGCATATTGCGAAATTTCGCAACGTCAATAACGCATCGGCCTCTAAAAAACGCACTTTTTTTTTTTTTTTTTTACTCCGTTGCGAAAGGGCCCCCGCCGCCACCTTGCGGGGGGGCCCCGGGATTTTGCGCTACGCCACTGCATTTAGAGTTACATTATAGGATTATTCAACAACAAGTCAAAATGTGCTCCAGAAAAGCAGAAAACAACACTGATAGAACTTGAGAACGAATGCAAAAAACAGTCCACTCTCAGAACAGGCCGCTTGGACACTTTCAGAACAGCTCTGTTAATGACTGAAAACAGCTCTCGAAGAGATTGTCAAAAGAGACTCTGAAAACGAAACGTTGATTACTTTTGAGCAAAAGGCTGCACACACGCAATTCAAGTTGCTCTGATTGTCATTTAGAGTAACATTATAGGATTATTCAACAACAAGTCAAAATGTGCTCGTGAAAGGCAGAAAACAACACTTTGATAGTTTGATATAACTTGAGAACGAATGCAAAAAACAGTCCACTCTAAGAACAGGCCGCTTGGACACTTTCAGAACAGCTCTGTTAATGACTGAAAACAGCTCTCGAAGAGATTGTCAAAAGAGACTCTGAAAACGAAACGTTGATTACTTTTGAGCAAAAGGCTGCACACACGCAATTCAAGTTGCTCTGATTGTCATTTAGAGTAACATTATAGGATTATTCAACAACAAGTCAAAATGTGCTCGTGAAAGGCAGAAAACAACACTTTGATAGTTTGATATAACTTGAGAACGAATGCAAAAAACAGTCCACTCTAAGAACAGGCCGCTTGGACACTTTCAGAACAGCTCTGTTAATGACTGAAAACAGCTCTCGAAGAGATTGTCAAAAGAGACTCCGAAAACGAAACGTTGATCACTTTTGAGCAAAAGGCTGCACACACGCAATTCAAGTTGCTCTGATTGTCATTTAGAGTTACATTATAGGAGCATTCAGCAACAAGTCAAAATGTGCTCCAGAAAAGCAGAAAACAACACTGATAGAACTTGAGAACGAATGCAAAAACAGTCCACTCTCAGAACAGGCCGCTTGGACACTTTCAGAACAGCTCTGTTAATGACTGAAAACAGCTCTCGAAGAGATTGTCAAAAGAGACTCCGAAAACGAAACGTTGATTACTTTTGAGCAAAAGGCTGCACACACGCAATTCAAGTTGCTCTGATTGTCATTTAGAGTAACATTATAGGATTATTCAACAACAAGTCAAAATGTGCTCGTGAAAGGCAGAAAACAACACTTTGATAGTTTGATATAACTTGAGAACGAATGCAAAAAACAGTCCACTCTAAGAACAGGCCGCTTGGACACTTTCAGAACAGCTCTGTTAATGACTGAAAACAGCTCTCGAAGAGATTGTCAAAAGAGACTCTGAAAACGAAACGTTGATTACTTTTGAGCAAAAGGCTGCACACACGCAATTCAAGTTGCTCTGATTGTCATTTAGAGTAACATTATAGGATTATTCAACAACAAGTCAAAATGTGCTCGTGAAAGGCAGAAAACAACACTTTGATAGTTTGATATAACTTGAGAACGAATGCAAAAAACAGTCCACTCTAAGAACAGGCCGCTTGGACACTTTCAGAACAGCTCTGTTAATGACTGAAAACAGCTCTCGAAGAGATTGTCAAAAGAGACTCCGAAAACGAAACGTTGATCACTTTTGAGCAAAAGGCTGCACACACGCAATTCAAGTTGCTCTGATTGTCATTTAGAGTTACATTATAGGATTATTCAACAACAAGTCAAAATGTGCTCGTGAAAGGCAGAAAACAACACTTTGATAGTTTGATATAACTTGAGAACGAATGCAAAAAACAGTCCACTCTAAGAACAGGCCGCTTGGACACTTTCAGAACAGCTCTGTTAATGACTGAAAACAGCTCTCGAAGAGATTGTCAAAAGAGACTCTGAAAACGAAACGTTGATCACTTTTGAGCAAAAGGCTGCACACACGCAATTCAAGTTGCTCTGATTGTCATTTAGAGTTACATTATAGGATTATTCAACAACAAGTCAAAATGTGCTCGTGAAAGGCAGAAAACAACACTTTGATAGTTTGATATAACTTGAGAACGAATGCAAAAAACAGTCCACTCTAAGAACAGGCCGCTTGGACACTTTCAGAACAGCTCTGTTAATGACTGAAAACAGCTCTCGAAGAGATTGTCAAAAGAGACTCCGAAAACGAAACGTTGATCACTTTTGAGCAAAAGGCTGCACACACGCAATTCAAGTTGCTCTGATTGTCATTTAGAGTTACATTATAGGATTATTCAACAACAAGTCAAAATGTGCTCGTGAAAGGCAGAAAACAACACTTTGATAGTTTGATATAACTTGAGAACGAATGCAAAAAACAGTCCACTCTAAGAACAGGCCGCTTGGACACTTTCAGAACAGCTCTGTTAATGACTGAAAACAGCTCTCGAAGAGATTGTCAAAAGAGACTCTGAAAACGAAACGTTGATTACTTTTGAGCAAAAGGCTGCACACACGCAATTCAAGTTGCTCTGATTGTCATTTAGAGTAACATTATAGGATTATTCAACAACAAGTCAAAATGTGCTCGTGAAAGGCAGAAAACAACACTTTGATAGTTTGATATAACTTGAGAACGAATGCAAAAAACAGTCCACTCTAAGAACAGGCCGCTTGGACACTTTCAGAACAGCTCTGTTAATGACTGAAAACAGCTCTCGAAGAGATTGTCAAAAGAGACTCCGAAAACGAAACGTTGATCACTTTTGAGCAAAAGGCTGCACACACGCAATTCAAGTTGCTCTGATTGTCATTTAGAGTTACATTATAGGAGCATTCAGCAACAAGTCAAAATGTGCTCCAGAAAAGCAGAAAACAACACTGATAGAACTTGAGAACGAATGCAAAAACAGTCCACTCTCAGAACAGGCCGCTTGGACACTTTCAGAACAGCTCTGTTAATGACTGAAAACAGCTCTCGAAGAGATTGTCAAAAGAGACTCCGAAAACGAAACGTTGATTACTTTTGAGCAAAAGGCTGCACACACGCAATTCAAGTTGCTCTGATTGTCATTTAGAGTAACATTATAGGATTATTCAACAACAAGTCAAAATGTGCTCGTGAAAGGCAGAAAACAACACTTTGATAGTTTGATATAACTTGAGAACGAATGCAAAAAACAGTCCACTCTAAGAACAGGCCGCTTGGACACTTTCAGAACAGCTCTGTTAATGACTGAAAACAGCTCTCGAAGAGATTGTCAAAAGAGACTCTGAAAACGAAACGTTGATTACTTTTGAGCAAAAGGCTGCACACACGCAATTCAAGTTGCTCTGATTGTCATTTAGAGTAACATTATAGGATTATTCAACAACAAGTCAAAATGTGCTCGTGAAAGGCAGAAAACAACACTTTGATAGTTTGATATAACTTGAGAACGAATGCAAAAAACAGTCCACTCTAAGAACAGGCCGCTTGGACACTTTCAGAACAGCTCTGTTAATGACTGAAAACAGCTCTCGAAGAGATTGTCAAAAGAGACTCCGAAAACGAAACGTTGATCACTTTTGAGCAAAAGGCTGCACACACGCAATTCAAGTTGCTCTGATTGTCATTTAGAGTTACATTATAGGATTATTCAACAACAAGTCAAAATGTGCTCGTGAAAGGCAGAAAACAACACTTTGATAGTTTGATATAACTTGAGAACGAATGCAAAAAACAGTCCACTCTAAGAACAGGCCGCTTGGACACTTTCAGAACAGCTCTGTTAATGACTGAAAACAGCTCTCGAAGAGATTGTCAAAAGAGACTCTGAAAACGAAACGTTGATCACTTTTGAGCAAAAGGCTGCACACACGCAATTCAAGTTGCTCTGATTGTCATTTAGAGTTACATTATAGGATTATTCAACAACAAGTCAAAATGTGCTCGTGAAAGGCAGAAAACAACACTTTGATAGTTTGATATAACTTGAGAACGAATGCAAAAAACAGTCCACTCTAAGAACAGGCCGCTTGGACACTTTCAGAACAGCTCTGTTAATGACTGAAAACAGCTCTCGAAGAGATTGTCAAAAGAGACTCCGAAAACGAAACGTTGATCACTTTTGAGCAAAAGGCTGCACACACGCAATTCAAGTTGCTCTGATTGTCATTTAGAGTTACATTATAGGATTATTCAACAACAAGTCAAAATGTGCTCGTGAAAGGCAGAAAACAACACTTTGATAGTTTGATATAACTTGAAAACGAATGCAAAAAACAGTCCACTCTCAGAACAGGCCGCTTGGACACTTTCAGAACAGCTCTGTTAATGACTGAAAACAGCTCTCGAAGAGATTGTCAAAAGAGACTCCGAAAACGAAACGTTGATCACTTTTGAGCAAAAGGCTGCACACACGCAATTCAAGCTGCTCTGATTGTCATTTAGAGTTACATTATAGGAGCATTCAGCAACAAGTCAAAATGTGCTCCAGAAAAGCAGAAAACAACACTGATAGAACTTGAGAACGAATGCAAAAAACAGTCCACTCTCAGAACAGGCCGCTTGGACACTTTCAGAACAGCTCTGTTAATGACTGAAAACAGCTCTCGAAGAGATTGTCAAAAGAGACTCCGAAAACGAAACGTTGATCACTTTTGAGCAAAAGGCTGCACACACGCAATTCAAGTTGCTCTGATTAACATTTAGAGTTACATTATAGGATTATTCAACAACAAGTCAAAATGTGCTCGAGAAAGGCAGAAAACAACACTTTGATAGTTTGATATAACTTGAGAACGAATGCAAAAAACAGTCCACTCTAAGAACAGGCCGCTTGGACACTTTCAGAACAGCTCTGTTAATGACTGAAAACAGCTCTCGAAGAGATTGTCAAAAGAGACTCCGAAAGCGAAACGTTGATCACTTTTGAGCAAAAGGCTGCACACACGCAATTCAAGTTGCTCTGATTGTCATTTAGAGTTACATTATAGGATTATTCAACAACAAGTCAAAATGTGCTCGTGAAAGGCAGAAAACAACACTTTGATAGTTTGATATAACTTGAGAACGAATGCAAAAAACAGTCCACTCTAAGAACAGGCCGCTTGGACACTTTCAGAACAGCTCTGTTAATGACTGAAAACAGCTCTCGAAGAGATTGTCAAAAGAGACTCTGAAAACGAAACGTTGATCACTTTTGAGCAAAAGGATGCACACACGCAATTCAAGTTGCTCTGATTGTCATTTAGAGTTACATTATAGGATTATTCAACAACAAGTCAAAATGTGCTCGTGAAAGGCAGAAAACAACACTTTGATAGTTTGATATAACTTGAGAACGAATGCAAAAAACAGTCCACTCTAAGAACAGGCCGCTTGGACACTTTCAGAACAGCTCTGTTAATGACTGAAAACAGCTCTCGAAGAGATTGTCAAAATAGACTCTGAAAACGAAACGTTGATTACTTTTGAGCAAAAGGCTGCACACACGCAATTCAAGTTGCTCTGATTGTCATTTAGAGTAACATTATAGGATTATTCAACAACAAGTCAAAATGTGCTCGTGAAAGGCAGAAAACAACACTTTGATAGTTTGATATAACTTGAGAACGAATGCAAAAAACAGTCCACTCTAAGAACAGGCCGCTTGGACACTTTCAGAACAGCTCTGTTAATGACTGAAAACAGCTCTCGAAGAGATTGTCAAAAGAGACTCTGAAAACGAAACGTTGATCACTTTTGAGCAAAAGGCTGCACACACGCAATTCAAGTTGCTCTGATTGTCATTTAGAGTTACATTATAGGATTATTCAACAACAAGTCAAAATGTGCTCGTGAAAGGCAGAAAACAACACTTTGATAGTTTGATATAACTTGAGAACGAATGCAAAAAACAGTCCACTCTAAGAACAGGCCGCTTGGACACTTTCAGAACAGCTCTGTTAATGACTGAAAACAGCTCTCGAAGAGATTGTCAAAAGAGACTCCGAAAACGAAACGTTGATCACTTTTGAGCAAAAGGCTGCACACACGCAATTCAAGTTGCTCTGATTGTCATTTAGAGTTACATTATAGGAGCATTCAGCAACAAGTCAAAATGTGCTCCAGAAAAGCAGAAAACAACACTGATAGAACTTGAGAACGAATGCAAAAAACAGTCCACTCTCAGAACAGGCCGCTTGGACACTTTCAGAACAGCTCTGTTAATGACTGAAAACAGCTCTCGAAGAGATTGTCAAAAGAGACTCTGAAAACGAAACGTTGATCACTTTTGAGCAAAAGGCTGCACACACGCAATTCAAGTTGCTCTGATTGTCATTTAGAGTTACATTATAGGATTATTCAACAACAAGTCAAAATGTGCTCGTGAAAGGCAGAAAACAACACTTTGATAGTTTGATATAACTTGAGAACGAATGCAAAAAACACTCCACTCTAAGAACAGGCCGCTTGGACACTTTCAGAACAGCTCTGTTAATGACTGAAAACAGCTCTCGAAGAGATTGTCAAAAGAGACTCCGAAAACGAAACGTTGATCACTTTTGAGCAAAAGGCTGCACACACGCAATTCAAGTTGCTCTGATTGTCATTTAAAGTTACATTATAGGATTATTCAACAACAAGTTAAAATGTGCTCGTGAAAGGCAGAAAACAACACTTTGATAGTTTGATATAACTTGAGAACGAATGCAAAAAACAGTCCACTCTAAGAACAGGCCGCTTGGACACTTTCAGAACAGCTCTGTTAATGACTGAAAACAGCTCTCGAAGAGATTGTCAAAAGAGACTCCGAAAACGAAACGTTGATCACTTTTGAGCAAAATGCTGCACACACGCAATTCAAGTTGCTCTGATTGTCATTTAGAGTTACATTATAGGATTATTCAACAACAAGTCAAAATGTGCTCGTGAACGGCAGAAAACAACACTTTGATAGTTTGATATAACTTGAGAACGAATGCAAAAAACAGTCCACTCTAAGAACAGGCCGCTTGGACACTTTCAGAACAGCTCTGTTAATGACTGAAAACAGCTCTCGAAGAGATTGTCAAAAGAGACTCCGAAAACGAAACGTTGATCACTTTTGAGCAAAAGGCTGCACACACGCAATTCAAGTTGCTCTGATTGTCATTTAGAGTTACATTATAGGAGCATTCAGCAACAAGTCAAAATGTGCTCCAGAAAAGCAGAAAACAACACTGATAGAACTTGAGAACGAATGCAAAAACAGTCCACTCTCAGAACAGGCCGCTTGGACACTTTCAGAACAGCTCTGTTAATGACTGAAAACAGCTCTCGAAGAGATTGTCAAAAGAGACTCTGAAAACGAAACGTTGATTACTTTTGAGCAAAAGGCTGCACACACGCAATTCAAGTTGCTCTGATTGTCATTTAGAGTAACATTATAGGATTATTCAACAACAAGTCAAAATGTGCTCGTGAAAGGCAGAAAACAACACTTTGATAGTTTGATATAACTTGAGAACGAATGCAAAAAACAGTCCACTCTAAGAACAGGCCGCTTGGACACTTTCAGAACAGCTCTGTTAATGACTGAAAACAGCTCTCGAAGAGATTGTCAAAAGAGACTCCGAAAACGAAACGTTGATCACTTTTGAGCAAAAGGCTGCACACACGCAATTCAAGTTGCTCTGATTGTCATTTAGAGTTACATTATAGGATTATTCAACAACAAGTCAAAATGTGCTCGTGAAAGGCAGAAAACAACACTTTGATAGTTTGATATAACTTGAGAACGAATGCAAAAAACAGTCCACTCTAAGAACAGGCCGCTTGGACACTTTCAGAACAGCTCTGTTAATGACTGAAAACAGCTCTCGAAGAGATTGTCAAAAGAGACTCTGAAAACGAAACGTTGATCACTTTTGAGCAAAAGGCTGCACACACGCAATTCAAGTTGCTCTGATTGTCATTTAGAGTTACATTATAGGATTATTCAACAACAAGTCAAAATGTGCTCGTGAAAGGCAGAAAACAACACTTTGATAGTTTGATATAACTTGAGAACGAATGCAAAAAACACTCCACTCTAAGAACAGGCCGCTTGGACACTTTCAGAACAGCTCTGTTAATGACTGAAAACAGCTCTCGAAGAGATTGTCAAAAGAGACTCCGAAAACGAAACGTTGATCACTTTTGAGCAAAAGGCTGCACACACGCAATTCAAGTTGCTCTGATTGT
The DNA here is from genome assembly GCF_963989245.1 of Nansenia antarctica. Lineage (NCBI taxonomy): Eukaryota > Metazoa > Chordata > Actinopteri > Argentiniformes > Microstomatidae > Nansenia > Nansenia antarctica. The sequence continues at coordinate 124,241 of NW_027663003.1, forward strand.
CATTTAAAGTTACATTATAGGATTATTCAACAACAAGTTAAAATGTGCTCGTGAAAGGCAGAAAACAACACTTTGATAGTTTGATATAACTTGAGAACGAATGCAAAAAACAGTCCACTCTCAGAACAGGCCGCTTGGACACTTTCAGAACAGCTCTGTTAATGACTGAAAACAGCTCTCGAAGAGATTGTCAAAAGAGACTCCGAAAACGAAACGTTGATCACTTTTGAGCAAAATGCTGCACACACGCAATTCAAGTTGCTCTGATTGTCATTTAGAGTTACATTATAGGATTATTCAACAACAAGTCAAAATGTGCTCGTGAACGGCAGAAAACAACACTTTGATAGTTTGATATAACTTGAGAACGAATGCAAAAAACAGTCCACTCTAAGAACAGGCCGCTTGGACACTTTCAGAACAGCTCTGTTAATGACTGAAAACAGCTCTCGAAGAGATTGTCAAAAGAGACTCCGAAAACGAAACGTTGATCACTTTTGAGCAAAAGGCTGCACACACGCAATTCAAGTTGCTCTGATTGTCATTTAGAGTTACATTATAGGAGCATTCAGCAACAAGTCAAAATGTGCTCCAGAAAAGCAGAAAACAACACTGATAGAACTTGAGAACGAATGCAAAAACAGTCCACTCTCAGAACAGGCCGCTTGGACACTTTCAGAACAGCTCTGTTAATGACTGAAAACAGCTCTCGAAGAGATTGTCAAAAGAGACTCTGAAAACGAAACGTTGATTACTTTTGAGCAAAAGGCTGCACACACGCAATTCAAGTTGCTCTGATTGTCATTTAGAGTAACATTATAGGATTATTCAACAACAAGTCAAAATGTGCTTGTGAAAGGCAGAAAACAACACTTTGATAGTTTGATATAACTTGAGAACGAATGCAAAAAACAGTCCACTCTAAGAACAGGCCGCTTGGACACTTTCAGAACAGCTCTGTTAATGACTGAAAACAGCTCTCGAAGAGATTGTCAAAAGAGACTCCGAAAACGAAACGTTGATCACTTTTGAGCGAAAGGCTGCACACACGCAATTCAAGTTGCTCTGATTGTCATTTAGAGTTACATTATAGGATTATTCAACAACAAGTCAAAATGTGCTCGTGAAAGGCAGAAAACAACACTTTGATAGTTTGATATAACTTGAGAACGAATGCAAAAAACAGTCCACTCTAAGAACAGGCCGCTTGGACACTTTCAGAACAGCTCTGTTAATGACTGAAAACAGCTCTCGAAGAGATTGTCAAAAGAGACTCTGAAAACGAAACGTTGATCACTTTTGAGCAAAAGGCTGCACACACGCAATTCAAGTTGCTCTGATTGTCATTTAGAGTTACATTATAGGATTATTCAACAACAAGTCAAAATGTGCTCGTGAAAGGCAGAAAACAACACTTTGATAGTTTGATATAACTTGAGAACGAATGCAAAAAACACTCCACTCTAAGAACAGGCCGCTTGGACACTTTCAGAACAGCTCTGTTAATGACTGAAAACAGCTCTCGAAGAGATTGTCAAAAGAGACTCCGAAAACGAAACGTTGATCACTTTTGAGCAAAAGGCTGCACACACGCAATTCAAGTTGCTCTGATTGTCATTTAAAGTTACATTATAGGATTATTCAACAACAAGTTAAAATGTGCTCGTGAAAGGCAGAAAACAACACTTTGATAGTTTGATATAACTTGAGAACGAATGCAAAAAACAGTCCACTCTAAGAACAGGCCGCTTGGACACTTTCAGAACAGCTCTGTTAATGACTGAAAACAGCTCTCGAAGAGATTGTCAAAAGATACTCCGAAAACGAAACGTTGATCACTTTTGAGCAAAATGCTGCACACACGCAATTCAAGTTGCTCTGATTGTCATTTAGAGTTACATTATAGGATTATTCAACAACAAGTCAAAATGTGCTCGTGAAAGGCAGAAAACAACACTTTGATAGTTTGATATAACTTGAGAACGAATGCAAAAAACAGTCCACTCTAAGAACAGGCCGCTTGGACACTTTCAGAACAGCTCTGTTAATGACTGAAAACAGCTCTCGAAGAGATTGTCAAAAGAGACTCCGAAAACGAAACGTTGATCACTTTTGAGCAAAATGCTGCACACACGCAATTCAAGTTGCTCTGATTGTCATTTAGAGTTACATTATAGGATTATTCAACAACAAGTCAAAATGTGCTCGTGAAAGGCAGAAAACAACACTTTGATAGTTTGATATAACTTGAGAACGAATGCAAAAAACACTCCACTCTAAGAACAGGCCGCTTGGACACTTTCAGAACAGCTCTGTTAATGACTGAAAACAGCTCTCGAAGAGATTGTCAAAAGAGACTCCGAAAACGAAACGTTGATCACTTTTGAGCAAAAGGCTGCACACACGCAATTCAAGTTGCTCTGATTGTCATTTAGAGTTACATTATAGGATTATTCAACAACAAGTCAAAATGTGCTCGTGAACGGCAGAAAACAACACTTTGATAGTTTGATATAACTTGAGAACGAATGCAAAAAACAGTCCACTCTAAGAACAGGCCGCTTGGACACTTTCAGAACAGCTCTGTTAATGACTGAAAACAGCTCTCGAAGAGATTGTCAAAACAGACTCCGAAAACGAAACGTTGATCACTTTTGAGCAAAAGGCTGCACACACGCAATTCAAGTTGCTCTGATTGTCATTTAGAGTTACATTATAGGAGCATTCAGCAACAAGTCAAAATGTGCTCCAGAAAAGCAGAAAACAACACTGATAGAACTTGAGAACGAATGCAAAAAACAGTCCACTCTAAGAACAGGCCGCTTGGACACTTTCAGAACAGCTCTGTTAATGACTGAAAACAGCTCTCGAAGAGATTGTCAAAAGAGACTCTGAAAACGAAACATTGATAACTTTTGAGCAAAAGGCTGCACACACGTAATTCAACATACTCTGATTGTCATTTAGAGTTACATTATAGGAGCATTCAACAACAAGTCAAAATGTGCCCGAGAAAGGCAGAAAACAACACTTTGATATAACTTGAGAACGAATGCAAAAAACAGTCCACTCTAAGAACAGGCCGCTTGGACACTTTCAGAACAGCTCTGTTAATGACTGAAAACAGCTCTCGAAGAGATTGTCAAAAGAGACTCCGAAAACGAAACGTTGATCACTTTTGAGCAAAATGCTGCACACACGCAATTCAAGTTGCTCTGATTGTCATTTAGAGTTACATTATAGGATTATTCAACAACAAGTCAAAATGTGCTCGTGAAAGGCAGAAAACAACACTTTGATAGTTTGATATAACTTGAGAACGAATGCAAAAAACAGTCCACTCTAAGAATAGGCCGCTTGGACACTTTCAGAACAGCTCTGTTAATGACTGAAAACAGCTCTCGAAGAGATTGTCAAAAGAGACTCCGAAAACGAAACGTTGATCACTTTTGAGCAAAAGGCTGCACACACCCAATTCAAGTTGCTCTGATTGTCATTTAGAGTTACATTATAGGATTATTCAACAACAAGCCAAAATGTGCTCGTGAAAGGCAGAAAACAACACTTTGATAGTTTGATATAACTTGAGAACGAATGCAAAAAACACTCCACTCTAAGAACAGGCCGCTTGGACACTTTCAGAACAGCTCTGTTAATGACTGAAAACAGCTCTCGAAGAGATTGTCAAAAGAGACTCCGAAAACGAAACGTTGATCACTTTTGAGCAAAAGGCTGCACACACGCAATTCAAGTTGCTCTGATTGTCATTTAGAGTTACATTATAGGATTATTCAACAACAAGTCAAAATGTGCTCGTGAACGGCAGAAAACAACACTTTGATAGTTTGATATAACTTGAGAACGAATGCAAAAAACAGTCCACTCTAAGAACAGGCCGCTTGGACACTTTCAGAACAGCTCTGTTAATGACTGAAAACAGCTCTCGAAGAGATTGTCAAAACAGACTCCGAAAACGAAACGTTGATCACTTTTGAGCAAAAGGCTGCACACACGCAATTCAAGTTGCTCTGATTGTCATTTAGAGTTACATTATAGGAGCATTCAGCAACAAGTCAAAATGTGCTCCAGAAAAGCAGAAAACAACACTGATAGAACTTGAGAACGAATGCAAAAAACAGTCCACTCTCAGAACAGGCCGCTTGGACACTTTCAGAACAGCTCTGTTAATGACTGAAAACAGCTCTCGAAGAGATTGTCAAAAGAGACTCCGAAAACGAAACGTTGATCACTTTTGAGCAAAAGGCTGCACACACGCAATTCAAGTTGCTCTGATTGTCATTTAGAGTTACATTATAGGATTATTCAACAACAAGTCAAAATGTGCTCGTGAACGGCAGAAAACAACACTTTGATAGTTTGATATAACTTGAGAACGAATGCAAAAAACAGTCCACTCTAAGAACAGGCCGCTTGGACACTTTCAGAACAGCTCTGTTAATGACTGAAAACAGCTCTCGAAGAGATTGTCAAAAGAGACTCCGAAAACGAAACGTTGATCACTTTTGAGCAAAAGGCTGCACACACGCAATTCAAGTTGCTCTGATTGTCATTTAGAGTTACATTATAGGAGCATTCAGCAACAAGTCAAAATGTGCTCCAGAAAAGCAGAAAACAACACTGATAGAACTTGAGAACGAATGCAAAAACAGTCCACTCTCAGAACAGGCCTCTTGGACACTTTCAGAACAGCTCTGTTAATGACTGAAAACAGCTCTCGAAGAGATTGTCAAAAGAGACTCTGAAAACGAAACGTTGATTACTTTTGAGCAAAAGGCTGCACACACGCAATTCAAGTTGCTCTGATTGTCATTTAGAGTAACATTATAGGATTATTCAACAACAAGTCAAAATGTGCTCGTGAAAGGCAGAAAACAACACTTTGATAGTTTGATATAACTTGAGAACGAATGCAAAAAACAGTCCACTCTAAGAACAGGCCGCTTGGACACTTTCAGAACAGCTCTGTTAATGACTGAAAACAGCTCTCGAAGAGATTGTCAAAAGAGACTCCGAAAACGAAACGTTGATCACTTTTGAGCAAAAGGCTGCACACACGCAATTCAAGTTGCTCTGATTGTCATTTAGAGTTACATTATAGGATTATTCAACAACAAGTCAAAATGTGCTCGTGAAAGGCAGAAAACAACACTTTGATAGTTTGATATAACTTGAGAACGAATGCAAAAAACAGTCCACTCTAAGAACAGGCCGCTTGGACACTTTCAGAACAGCTCTGTTAATGACTGAAAACAGCTCTCGAAGAGATTGTCAAAAGAGACTCTGAAAACGAAACGTTGATCACTTTTGAGCAAAAGGCTGCACACACGCAATTCAAGTTGCTCTGATTGTCATTTAGAGTTACATTATAGGATTATTCAACAACAAGTCAAAATGTGCTCGTGAAAGGCAGAAAACAACACTTTGATAGTTTGATATAACTTGAGAACGAATGCAAAAAACACTCCACTCTAAGAACAGGCCGCTTGGACACTTTCAGAACAGCTCTGTTAATGACTGAAAACAGCTCTCGAAGAGATTGTCAAAAGAGACTCCGAAAACGAAACGTTGATCACTTTTGAGCAAAAGGCTGCACACACGCAATTCAAGTTGCTCTGATTGTCATTTAAAGTTACATTATAGGATTATTCAACAACAAGTTAAAATGTGCTCGTGAAAGGCAGAAAACAACACTTTGATAGTTTGATATAACTTGAGAACGAATGCAAAAAACAGTCCACTCTAAGAACAGGCCGCTTGGACACTTTCAGAACAGCTCTGTTAATGACTGAAAACAGCTCTCGAAGAGATTGTCAAAAGAGACTCCGAAAACGAAACGTTGATCACTTTTGAGCAAAATGCTGCACACACGCAATTCAAGTTGCTCTGATTGTCATTTAGAGTTACATTATAGGATTATTCAACAACAAGTCAAAATGTGCTCGTGAAAGGCAGAAAACAACACTTTGATAGTTTGATATAACTTGAGAACGAATGCAAAAAACAGTCCACTCTAAGAACAGGCCGCTTGGACACTTTCAGAACAGCTCTGTTAATGACTGAAAACAGCTCTCGAAGAGATTGTCAAAAGAGACTCTGAAAACGAAACGTTGATCACTTTTGAGCAAAAGGCTGCACACACGCAATTCAAGTTGCTCTGATTGTCATTTAGAGTTACATTATAGGATTATTCAACAACAAGTCAAAATGTGCTCGTGAAAGGCAGAAAACAACACTTTGATAGTTTGATATAACTTGAGAACGAATGCAAAAAACAGTCCACTCTAAGAACAGGCCGCTTGGACACTTTCAGAACAGCTCTGTTAATGACTGAAAACAGCTCTCGAAGAGATTGTCAAAAGAGACTCCGAAAACGAAACGTTGATCACTTTTGAGCAAAAGGCTGCACACACGCAATTCAAGTTGCTCTGATTGTCATTTAGAGTTACATTATAGGAGCATTCAGCAACAAGTCAAAATGTGCTCCAGAAAAGCAGAAAACAACACTGATAGAACTTGAGAACGAATGCAAAAAACAGTCCACTCTCAGAACAGGCCGCTTGGACACTTTCAGAACAGCTCTGTTAATGACTGAAAACAGCTCTCGAAGAGATTGTCAAAAGAGACTCTGAAAACGAAACGTTGATCACTTTTGAGCAAAAGGCTGCACACACGCAATTCAAGTTGCTCTGATTGTCATTTAGAGTTACATTATAGGATTATTCAACAACAAGTCAAAATGTGCTCGTGAAAGGCAGAAAACAACACTTTGATAGTTTGATATAACTTGAGAACGAATGCAAAAAACACTCCACTCTAAGAACAGGCCGCTTGGACACTTTCAGAACAGCTCTGTTAATGACTGAAAACAGCTCTCGAAGAGATTGTCAAAAGAGACTCCGAAAACGAAACGTTGATCACTTTTGAGCAAAAGGCTGCACACACGCAATTCAAGTTGCTCTGATTGTCATTTAGAGTTACATTATAGGAGCATTCAGCAACAAGTCAAAATGTGCTCCAGAAAAGCAGAAAACAACACTGATAGAACTTGAGAACGAATGCAAAAAACAGTCCACTCTAAGAACAGGCCGCTTGGACACTTTCAGAACAGCTCTGTTAATGACTGAAAACAGCTCTCGAAGAGATTGTCAAAAGAGACTCTGAAAACGAAACGTTGATCACTTTTGAGCAAAAGGCTGCACACACGCAATTCAAGTTGCTCTGATTGTCATTTAGAGTTACATTATAGGATTATTCAACAACAAGCCAAAATGTGCTCGTGAAAGGCAGAAAACAACACTTTGATAGTTTGATATAACTTGAGAACGAATGCAAAAAACACTCCACTCTAAGAACAGGCCGCTTGGACACTTTCAGAACAGCTCTGTTAATGACTGAAAACAGCTCTCGAAGAGATTGTCAAAAGAGACTCCGAAAACGAAACTTTGATCACTTTTGAGCAAAAGGCTGCACACACGCAATTCAAGTTGCTCTGATTGTCATTTAGAGTTACATTATAGGATTATTCAACAACAAGTCAAAATGTGCTCGTGAACGGCAGAAAACAACACTTTGATAGTTTGATATAACTTGAGAACGAATGCAAAAAACAGTCCACTCTAAGAACAGGCCGCTTGGACACTTTCAGAACAGCTCTGTTAATGACTGAAAACAGCTCTCGAAGAGATTGTCAAAACAGACTCCGAAAACGAAACGTTGATCACTTTTGAGCAAAAGGCTGCACACACGCAATTCAAGTTGCTCTGATTGTCATTTAGAGTTACATTATAGGAGCATTCAGCAACAAGTCAAAATGTGCTCCAGAAAAGCAGAAAACAACACTGATAGAACTTGAGAACGAATGCAAAAAACAGTCCACTCTCAGAACAGGCCGCTTGGACACTTTCAGAACAGCTCTGTTAATGACTGAAAACAGCTCTCGAAGAGATTGTCAAAAGAGACTCCGAAAACGAAACGTTGATCACTTTTGAGCAAAAGGCTGCACACACGCAATTCAAGTTGCTCTGATTGTCATTTAGAGTTACATTATAGGATTATTCAACAACAAGTCAAAATGTGCTCGTGAACGGCAGAAAACAACACTTTGATAGTTTGATATAACTTGAGAACGAATGCAAAAAACAGTCCACTCTAAGAACAGGCCGCTTGGACACTTTCAGAACAGCTCTGTTAATGACTGAAAACAGCTCTCGAAGAGATTGTCAAAAGAGACTCCGAAAACGAAACGTTGATCACTTTTGAGCAAAAGGCTGCACACACGCAATTCAAGTTGCTCTGATTGTCATTTAGAGTTACATTATAGGAGCATTCAGCAACAAGTCAAAATGTGCTCCAGAAAAGCAGAAAACAACACTGATAGAACTTGAGAACGAATGCAAAAACAGTCCACTCTCAGAACAGGCCGCTTGGACACTTTCAGAACAGCTCTGTTAATGACTGAAAACAGCTCTCGAAGAGATTGTCAAAAGAGACTCTGAAAACGAAACGTTGATTACTTTTGAGCAAAAGGCTGCACACACGCAATTCAAGTTGCTCTGATTGTCATTTAGAGTTACATTATAGGATTATTCAACAACAAGTCAAAATGTGCTCGTGAAAGGCAGAAAACAACACTTTGATAGTTTGATATAACTTGAGAACGAATGCAAAAAACAGTCCACTCTAAGAACAGGCCGCTTGGACACTTTCAGAACAGCTCTGTTAATGACTGAAAACAGCTCTCGAAGAGATTGTCAAAAGAGACTCCGAAAACGAAACGTTGATCACTTTTGAGCAAAAGGCTGCACACACGCAATTCAAGTTGCTCTGATTGTCATTTAGAGTTACATTATAGGATTATTCAACAACAAGTCAAAATGTGCTCGTGAAAGGCAGAAAACAACACTTTGATAGTTTGATATAACTTGAGAACGAATGCAAAAAACACTCCACTCTAAGAACAGGCCGCTTGGACACTTTCAGAACAGCTCTGTTAATGACTGAAAACAGCTCTCGAAGAGATTGTCAAAAGAGACTCCGAAAACGAAACGTTGATCACTTTTGAGCAAAATGCTGCACACACGCAATTCAAGTTGCTCTGATTGTCATTTAGAGTTACATTATAGGATTATTCAACAACAAGTCAAAATGTGCTCGTGAAAGGCAGAAAACAACACTTTGATAGTTTGATATAACTTGAGAACGAATGCAAAAAACAGTCCACTCTAAGAACAGGCCGCTTGGACACTTTCAGAACAGCTCTGTTAATGACTGAAAACAGCTCTCGAAGAGATTGTCAAAAGAGACTCTGAAAACGAAACGTTGATCACTTTTGAGCAAAAGGCTGCACACACGCAATTCAAGTTGCTCTGATTGTCATTTAGAGTTACATTATAGGATTATTCAACAACAAGTCAAAATGTGCTCGTGAAAGGCAGAAAACAACACTTTGATAGTTTGATATAACTTGAGAACGAATGCAAAAAACAGTCCACTCTAAGAACAGGCCGCTTGGACACTTTCAGAACAGCTCTGTTAATGACTGAAAACAGCTCTCGAAGAGATTGTCAAAAGAGACTCCGAAAACGAAACGTTGATCACTTTTGAGCAAAAGGCTGCACACACGCAATTCAAGTTGCTCTGATTGTCATTTAGAGTTACATTATAGGAGCATTCAGCAACAAGTCAAAATGTGCTCCAGAAAAGCAGAAAACAACACTGATAGAACTTGAGAACGAATGCAAAAAACAGTCCACTCTCAGAACAGGCCGCTTGGACACTTTCAGAACAGCTCTGTTAATGACTGAAAACAGCTCTCGAAGAGATTGTCAAAAGAGACTCTGAAAACGAAACGTTGATCACTTTTGAGCAAAAGGCTGCACACACGCAATTCAAGTTGCTCTGATTGTCATTTAGAGTTACATTATAGGATTATTCAACAACAAGTCAAAATGTGCTCGTGAAAGGCAGAAAACAACACTTTGATAGTTTGATATAACTTGAGAACGAATGCAAAAAACAGTCCACTCTAAGAACAGGCCGCTTGGACACTTTCAGAACAGCTCTGTTAATGACTGAAAACAGCTCTCGAAGAGATTGTCAAAAGAGACTCCGAAAACGAAACGTTGATCACTTTTGAGCAAAAGGCTGCACACACGCAATTCAAGTTGCTCTGATTGTCATTTAGAGTTACATTATAGGAGCATTCAGCAACAAGTCAAAATGTGCTCCAGAAAAGCAGAAAACAACACTGATAGAACTTGAGAACGAATGCAAAAAACAGTCCACTCTCAGAACAGGCCGCTTGGACACTTTCAGAACAGCTCTGTTAATGACTGAAAACAGCTCTCGAAGAGATTGTCAAAAGAGACTCTGAAAACGAAACGTTGATCACTTTTGAGCAAAAGGCTGCACACACGCAATTCAAGTTGCTCTGATTGTCATTTAGAGTTACATTATAGGATTATTCAACAACAAGTCAAAATGTGCTCGTGAAAGGCAGAAAACAACACTTTGATAGTTTGATATAACTTGAGAACGAATGCAAAAAACACTCCACTCTAAGAACAGGCCGCTTGGACACTTTCAGAACAGCTCTGTTAATGACTGAAAACAGCTCTCGAAGAGATTGTCAAAAGAGACTCCGAAAACGAAACGTTGATCACTTTTGAGCAAAAGGCTGCACACACGCAATTCAAGTTGCTCTGATTGTCATTTAGAGTTACATTATAGGAGCATTCAGCAACAAGTCAAAATGTGCTCCAGAAAAGCAGAAAACAACACTGATAGAACTTGAGAACGAATGCAAAAAACAGTCCACTCTAAGAACAGGCCGCTTGGACACTTTCAGAACAGCTCTGTTAATGACTGAAAACAGCTCTCGAAGAGATTGTCAAAAGAGACTCTGAAAACGAAACGTTGATCACTTTTGAGCAAAAGGCTGCACACACGCAATTCAAGTTGCACTGATTGTCATTTAGAGTTACATTATAGGATTATTCAACAACAAGTCAAAATGTGCTCGTGAAAGGCAGAAAACAACACTTTGATAGTTTGATATAACTTGAGAACGAATGCAAAAAACAGTCCACTCTAAGAACAGGCCGCTTGGACACTTTCAGAACAGCTCTGTTAATGACTGAAAACAGCTCTCGAAGAGATTGTCAAAAGAGACTCCGAAAACGAAACGTTGACCACTTTTGAGCAAAAGGCTGCACACACGCAATTCAAGTTGCTCTGATTGTCATTTAGAGTTACATTATAGGATTATTCAACAACAAGTCAAAATGTGCTCGTGAAAGGCAGAAAACAACACTTTGATAGTTTGATATAACTTGAGAACGAATGCAAAAAACAGTCCACTCTAAGAACAGGCCGCTTGGACACTTTCAGAACAGCTCTGTTAATGACTGAAAACAGCTCTCGAAGAGATTGTCAAAAGAGACTCCGAAAACGAAACGTTGATCACTTTTGAGCAAAAGGCTGCACACACGCAATTCAAGTTGCTCTGATTGTCATTTAGAGTTACATTATAGGATTATTCAACAACAAGTCAAAATGTGCTCGTGAAAGGCAGAAAACAACACTTTGATAGTTTGATATAACTTGAGAACGAATGCAAAAAACAGTCCACTCTAAGAACAGGCCGCTTGGACACTTTCAGAACAGCTCTGTTAATGACTGAAAACAGCTCTCGAAGAGATTGTCAAAAGAGACTCTGAAAACGAAACGTTGATCACTTTTGAGCAAAAGGCTGCACACACGCAATTCAAGTTGCTCTGATTGTCATTTAGAGTTACATTATAGGATTATTCAACAACAAGTCAAAATGTGCTCGTGAAAGGCAGAAAACAACACTTTGATAGTTTGATATAACTTGAGAACGAATGCAAAAAACAGTCCACTCTAAGAACAGGCCGCTTGGACACTTTCAGAACAGCTCTGTTAATGACTGAAAACAGCTCTCGAAGAGATTGTCAAAAGAGACTCCGAAAACGAAACGTTGATCACTTTTGAGCAAAAGGCTGCACACACGCAATTCAAGTTGCTCTGATTGTCATTTAGAGTTACATTATAGGAGCATTCAGCAACAAGTCAAAATGTGCTCCAGAAAAGCAGAAAACAACACTGATAGAACTTGAGAACGAATGCAAAAAACAGTCCACTCTCAGAACAGGCCGCTTGGACACTTTCAGAACAGCTCTGTTAATGACTGAAAACAGCTCTCGAAGAGATTGTCAAAAGAGACTCTGAAAACGAAACGTTGATCACTTTTGAGCAAAAGGCTGCACACACGCAATTCAAGTTGCTCTGATTGTCATTTAGAGTTACATTATAGGATTATTCAACAACAAGTCAAAATGTGCTCGTGAAAGGCAGAAAACAACACTTTGATAGTTTGATATAACTTGAGAACGAATGCAAAAAACACTCCACTCTAAGAACAGGCCGCTTGGACACTTTCAGAACAGCTCTGTTAATGACTGAAAACAGCTCTCGAAGAGATTGTCAAAAGAGACTCCGAAAACGAAACGTTGATCACTTTTGAGCAAAAGGCTGCACACACGCAATTCAAGTTGCTCTGATTGTCATTTAGAGTTACATTATAGGAGCATTCAGCAACAAGTCAAAATGTGCTCCAGAAAAGCAGAAAACAACACTGATAGAACTTGAGAACGAATGCAAAAAACAGTCCACTCTAAGAACAGGCCGCTTGGACACTTTCAGAACAGCTCTGTTAATGACTGAAAACAGCTCTCGAAGAGATTGTCAAAAGAGACTCTGAAAACGAAACGTTGATCACTTTTGAGCAAAAGGCTGCACACACGCAATTCAAGTTGCACTGATTGTCATTTAGAGTTACATTATAGGATTATTCAACAACAAGTCAAAATGTGCTCGTGAAAGGCAGAAAACAACACTTTGATAGTTTGATATAACTTGAGAACGAATGCAAAAAACAGTCCACTCTAAGAACAGGCCGCTTGGACACTTTCAGAACAGCTCTGTTAATGACTGAAAACAGCTCTCGAAGAGATTGTCAAAAGAGACTCCGAAAACGAAACGTTGACCACTTTTGAGCAAAAGGCTGCACACACGCAATTCAAGTTGCTCTGATTGTCATTTAGAGTTACATTATAGGATTATTCAACAACAAGTCAAAATGTGCTCGTGAAAGGCAGAAAACAACACTTTGATAGTTTGATATAACTTGAGAACGAATGCAAAAAACAGTCCACTCTAAGAACAGGCCGCTTGGACACTTTCAGAACAGCTCTGTTAATGACTGAAAACAGCACTCGAAGAGATTGTCAAAAGAGACTCCGAAAACGAAACGTTGATCACTTTTGAGCAAAAGGCTGCACACACGCAATTCAAGTTGCTCTGATTGTCATTTAGAGTTACATTATAGGATTATTCAACAACAAGTCAAAATGTGCTCGTGAAAGGCAGAAAACAACACTTTGATAGTTTGATATAACTTGAGAACGAATGCAAAAAACAGTCCACTCTAAGAACAGGCCGCTTGGACACTTTCAGAACAGCTCTGTTAATGACTGAAAACAGCTCTCGAAGAGATTGTCAAAAGAGACTCTGAAAACGAAACGTTGATCACTTTTGAGCAAAAGGCTGCACACACGCAATTCAAGTTGCTCTGATTGTCATTTAGAGTTACATTATAGGATTATTCAACAACAAGTCAAAATGTGCTCGTGAAAGGCAGAAAACAACACTTTGATAGTTTGATATAACTTGAGAACGAATGCAAAAAACAGTCCACTCTAAGAACAGGCCGCTTGGACACTTTCAGAACAGCTCTGTTAATGACTGAAAACAGCTCTCGAAGAGATTGTCAAAAGAGACTCCGAAAACGAAGCGTTGATCACTTTTGAGCAAAAGGCTGCACACACGCAATTCAAGTTGCTCTGATTGTCATTTAGAGTTACATTATAGGATTATTCAACAACAAGTCAAAATGTGCTCCAGAAAAGCAGAAAACAACACTGATAGAACTTGAGAACGAATGCAAAAAACAGTCCACTCTCAGAACAGGCCGCTTGGACACTTTCAGAACAGCTCTGTTAATGACTGAAAACAGCTCTCGAAGAGATTGTCAAAAGAGACTCCGAAAACGAAACGTTGATCACTTTTGAGCAAAAGGCTGCACACACGCAATTCAAGTTGCTCTGATTGTCATTTAGAGTTACATTATAGGATTATTCAACAACAAGTCAAAATGTGCTCGTGAAAGGCAGAAAACAACACTTTGATAGTTTGATATAACTTGAGAACGAATGCAAAAAACACTCCACTCTAAGAACAGGCCGCTTGGACACTTTCAGAACAGCTCTGTTAATGACTGAAAACAGCTCTCGAAGAGATTGTCAAAAGAGACTCCGAAAACTAAACGTTGATCACTTTTGAGCAAAAGGCTGCACACACGCAATTCAAGTTGCTCTGATTGTCATTTAAAGTTACATTATAGGATTATTCAACAACAAGTTAAAATGTGCTCGTGAAAGGCAGAAAACAACACTTTGATAGTTTGATATAACTTGAGAACGAATGCAAAAAACAGTCCACTCTAAGAACAGGCCGCTTGGACACTTTCAGAACAGCTCTGTTAATGACTGAAAACAGCTCTCGAAGAGATTGTCAAAAGAGACTCCGAAAACGAAACGTTGATCACTTTTGAGCAAAATGCTGCACACACGCAATTCAAGTTGCTCTGATTGTCATTTAGAGTTACATTATAGGATTATTCAACAACAAGTCAAAATGTGCTCGTGAAAGGCAGAAAACAACACTTTGATAGTTTGATATAACTTGAGAACGAATGCAAAAAACAGTCCACTCTAAGAATAGGCCGCTTGGACACTTTCAGAACAGCTCTGTTAATGACTGAAAACAGCTCTCGAAGAGATTGTCAAAAGAGACTCCGAAAACGAAACGTTGATCACTTTTGAGCAAAAGGCTGCACACACGCAATTCAAGTTGCTCTGATTGTCATTTAGAGTTACATTATAGGAGCATTCAGCAACAAGTCAAAATGTGCTCCAGAAAAGCAGAAAACAACACTGATAGAACTTGAGAACGAATGCAAAAACAGTCCACTCTCAGAACAGGCCGCTTGGACACTTTCAGAACAGCTCTGTTAATGACTGAAAACAGCTCTCGAAGAGATTGTCAAAAGAGACTCTGAAAACGAAACGTTGATTACTTTTGAGCAAAAGGCTGCACACACGCAATTCAAGTTGCTCTGATTGTCATTTAGAGTAACATTATAGGATTATTCAACAACAAGTCAAAATGTGCTCGTGAAAGGCAGAAAACAACACTTTGATAGTTTGATATAACTTGAGAACGAATGCAAAAAACAGTCCACTCTAAGAACAGGCCGCTTGGACACTTTCAGAACAGCTCTGTTAATGACTGAAAACAGCTCTCGAAGAGATTGTCAAAAGAGACTCCGAAAACGAAACGTTGATCACTTTTGAGCAAAAGGCTGCACACACGCAATTCAAGTTGCTCTGATTGTCATTTAGAGTTACATTATAGGATTATTCAACAACAAGTCAAAATGTGCTCGTGAAAGGCAGAAAACAACACTTTGATAGTTTGATATAACTTGAGAACGAATGCAAAAAACAGTCCACTCTAAGAACAGGCCGCTTGGACACTTTCAGAACAGCTCTGTTAATGACTGAAAACAGCTCTCGAAGAGATTGTCAAAAGAGACTCTGAAAACGAAACGTTGATCACTTTTGAGCAAAAGGCTGCACACACGCAATTCAAGTTGCTCTGATTGTCATTTAGAGTTACATTATAGGATTATTCAACAACAAGTCAAAATGTGCTCGTGAAAGGCAGAAAACAACACTTTGATAGTTTGATATAACTTGAGAACGAATGCAAAAAACACTCCACTCTAAGAACAGGCCGCTTGGACACTTTCAGAACAGCTCTGTTAATGACTGAAAACAGCTCTCGAAGAGATTGTCAAAAGAGACTCCGAAAACGAAACGTTGATCACTTTTGAGCAAAATGCTGCACACACGCAATTCAAGTTGCTCTGATTGTCATTTAGAGTTACATTATAGGATTATTCAACAACAAGTCAAAATGTGCTCGTGAAAGGCAGAAAACAACACTTTGATAGTTTGATATAACTTGAGAACGAATGCAAAAAACAGTCCACTCTAAGAACAGGCCGCTTGGACACTTTCAGAACAGCTCTGTTAATGACTGAAAACAGCTCTCGAAGAGATTGTCAAAAGAGACTCTGAAAACGAAACGTTGATCACTTTTGAGCAAAAGGCTGCACACACGCAATTCAAGTTGCTCTGATTGTCATTTAGAGTTACATTATAGGATTATTCAACAACAAGTCAAAATGTGCTCGTGAAAGGCAGAAAACAACACTTTGATAGTTTGATATAACTTGAGAACGAATGCAAAAAACAGTCCACTCTAAGAACAGGCCGCTTGGACACTTTCAGAACAGCTCTGTTAATGACTGAAAACAGCTCTCGAAGAGATTGTCAAAAGAGACTCCGAAAACGAAACGTTGATCACTTTTGAGCAAAAGGCTGCACACACGCAATTCAAGTTGCTCTGATTGTCATTTAGAGTTACATTATAGGATTATTCAACAACAAGTCAAAATGTGCTCGTGAAAGGCAGAAAACAACACTTTGATAGTTTGATATAACTTGAAAACGAATGCAAAAAACAGTCCACTCTCAGAACAGGCCGCTTGGACACTTTCAGAACAGCTCTGTTAATGACTGAAAACAGCTCTCGAAGAGATTGTCAAAAGAGACTCCGAAAACGAAACGTTGATCACTTTTGAGCAAAAGGCTGCACACACGCAATTCAAGCTGCTCTGATTGTCATTTAGAGTTACATTATAGGAGCATTCAGCAACAAGTCAAAATGTGCTCCAGAAAAGCAGAAAACAACACTGATAGAACTTGAGAACGAATGCAAAAAACAGTCCACTCTCAGAACAGGCCGCTTGGACACTTTCAGAACAGCTCTGTTAATGACTGAAAACAGCTCTCGAAGAGATTGTCAAAAGAGACTCCGAAAACGAAACGTTGATCACTTTTGAGCAAAAGGCTGCACACACGCAATTCAAGTTGCTCTGATTAACATTTAGAGTTACATTATAGGATTATTCAACAACAAGTCAAAATGTGCTCGAGAAAGGCAGAAAACAACACTTTGATAGTTTGATATAACTTGAGAACGAATGCAAAAAACAGTCCACTCTAAGAACAGGCCGCTTGGACACTTTCAGAACAGCTCTGTTAATGACTGAAAACAGCTCTCGAAGAGATTGTCAAAAGAGACTCCGAAAGCGAAACGTTGATCACTTTTGAGCAAAAGGCTGCACACACGCAATTCAAGTTGCTCTGATTGTCATTTAGAGTTACATTATAGGATTATTCAACAACAAGTCAAAATGTGCTCGTGAAAGGCAGAAAACAACACTTTGATAGTTTGATATAACTTGAGAACGAATGCAAAAAACAGTCCACTCTAAGAACAGGCCGCTTGGACACTTTCAGAACAGCTCTGTTAATGACTGAAAACAGCTCTCGAAGAGATTGTCAAAAGAGACTCTGAAAACGAAACGTTGATCACTTTTGAGCAAAAGGCTGCACACACGCAATTCAAGTTGCTCTGATTGTCATTTAGAGTTACATTATAGGATTATTCAACAACAAGTCAAAATGTGCTCGTGAAAGGCAGAAAACAACACTTTGATAGTTTGATATAACTTGAGAACGAATGCAAA
Organism: Nansenia antarctica; assembly: GCF_963989245.1. NCBI lineage: Eukaryota > Metazoa > Chordata > Actinopteri > Argentiniformes > Microstomatidae > Nansenia > Nansenia antarctica. The sequence goes on from NW_027663003.1 coordinate 142,062, forward strand.
AAACAGTCCACTCTAAGAACAGGCCGCTTGGACACTTTCAGAACAGCTCTGTTAATGACTGAAAACAGCTCTCGAAGAGATTGTCAAAATAGACTCTGAAAACGAAACGTTGATTACTTTTGAGCAAAAGGCTGCACACACGCAATTCAAGTTGCTCTGATTGTCATTTAGAGTAACATTATAGGATTATTCAACAACAAGTCAAAATGTGCTCGTGAAAGGCAGAAAACAACACTTTGATAGTTTGATATAACTTGAGAACGAATGCAAAAAACAGTCCACTCTAAGAACAGGCCGCTTGGACACTTTCAGAACAGCTCTGTTAATGACTGAAAACAGCTCTCGAAGAGATTGTCAAAAGAGACTCTGAAAACGAAACGTTGATCACTTTTGAGCAAAAGGCTGCACACACGCAATTCAAGTTGCTCTGATTGTCATTTAGAGTTACATTATAGGATTATTCAACAACAAGTCAAAATGTGCTCGTGAAAGGCAGAAAACAACACTTTGATAGTTTGATATAACTTGAGAACGAATGCAAAAAACAGTCCACTCTAAGAACAGGCCGCTTGGACACTTTCAGAACAGCTCTGTTAATGACTGAAAACAGCTCTCGAAGAGATTGTCAAAAGAGACTCCGAAAACGAAACGTTGATCACTTTTGAGCAAAAGGCTGCACACACGCAATTCAAGTTGCTCTGATTGTCATTTAGAGTTACATTATAGGAGCATTCAGCAACAAGTCAAAATGTGCTCCAGAAAAGCAGAAAACAACACTGATAGAACTTGAGAACGAATGCAAAAAACAGTCCACTCTCAGAACAGGCCGCTTGGACACTTTCAGAACAGCTCTGTTAATGACTGAAAACAGCTCTCGAAGAGATTGTCAAAAGAGACTCTGAAAACGAAACGTTGATCACTTTTGAGCAAAAGGCTGCACACACGCAATTCAAGTTGCTCTGATTGTCATTTAGAGTTACATTATAGGATTATTCAACAACAAGTCAAAATGTGCTCGTGAAAGGCAGAAAACAACACTTTGATAGTTTGATATAACTTGAGAACGAATGCAAAAAACACTCCACTCTAAGAACAGGCCGCTTGGACACTTTCAGAACAGCTCTGTTAATGACTGAAAACAGCTCTCGAAGAGATTGTCAAAAGAGACTCCGAAAACGAAACGTTGATCACTTTTGAGCAAAAGGCTGCACACACGCAATTCAAGTTGCTCTGATTGTCATTTAAAGTTACATTATAGGATTATTCAACAACAAGTTAAAATGTGCTCGTGAAAGGCAGAAAACAACACTTTGATAGTTTGATATAACTTGAGAACGAATGCAAAAAACAGTCCACTCTAAGAACAGGCCGCTTGGACACTTTCAGAACAGCTCTGTTAATGACTGAAAACAGCTCTCGAAGAGATTGTCAAAAGAGACTCCGAAAACGAAACGTTGATCACTTTTGAGCAAAATGCTGCACACACGCAATTCAAGTTGCTCTGATTGTCATTTAGAGTTACATTATAGGATTATTCAACAACAAGTCAAAATGTGCTCGTGAACGGCAGAAAACAACACTTTGATAGTTTAATATAACTTGAGAACGAATGCAAAAAACAGTCCACTCTAAGAACAGGCCGCTTGGACACTTTCAGAACAGCTCTGTTAATGACTGAAAACAGCTCTCGAAGAGATTGTCAAAAGAGACTCCGAAAACGAAACGTTGATCACTTTTGAGCAAAAGGCTGCACACACGCAATTCAAGTTGCTCTGATTGTCATTTAGAGTTACATTATAGGAGCATTCAGCAACAAGTCAAAATGTGCTCCAGAAAAGCAGAAAACAACACTGATAGAACTTGAGAACGAATGCAAAAACAGTCCACTCTCAGAACAGGCCGCTTGGACACTTTCAGAACAGCTCTGTTAATGACTGAAAACAGCTCTCGAAGAGATTGTCAAAAGAGACTCTGAAAACGAAACGTTGATTACTTTTGAGCAAAAGGCTGCACACACGCAATTCAAGTTGCTCTGATTGTCATTTAGAGTAACATTATAGGATTATTCAACAACAAGTCAAAATGTGCTCGTGAAAGGCAGAAAACAACACTTTGATAGTTTGATATAACTTGAGAACGAATGCAAAAAACAGTCCACTCTAAGAACAGGCCGCTTGGACACTTTCAGAACAGCTCTGTTAATGACTGAAAACAGCTCTCGAAGAGATTGTCAAAAGAGACTCCGAAAACGAAACGTTGATCACTTTTGAGCAAAAGGCTGCACACACGCAATTCAAGTTGCTCTGATTGTCATTTAGAGTTACATTATAGGATTATTCAACAACAAGTCAAAATGTGCTCGTGAAAGGCAGAAAACAACACTTTGATAGTTTGATATAACTTGAGAACGAATGCAAAAAACAGTCCACTCTAAGAACAGGCCGCTTGGACACTTTCAGAACAGCTCTGTTAATGACTGAAAACAGCTCTCGAAGAGATTGTCAAAAGAGACTCTGAAAACGAAACGTTGATCACTTTTGAGCAAAAGGCTGCACACACGCAATTCAAGTTGCTCTGATTGTCATTTAGAGTTACATTATAGGATTATTCAACAACAAGTCAAAATGTGCTCGTGAAAGGCAGAAAACAACACTTTGATAGTTTGATATAACTTGAGAACGAATGCAAAAAACACTCCACTCTAAGAACAGGCCGCTTGGACACTTTCAGAACAGCTCTGTTAATGACTGAAAACAGCTCTCGAAGAGATTGTCAAAAGAGACTCCGAAAACGAAACGTTGATCACTTTTGAGCAAAAGGCTGCACACACGCAATTCAAGTTGCTCTGATTGTCATTTAAAGTTACATTATAGGATTATTCAACAACAAGTTAAAATGTGCTCGTGAAAGGCAGAAAACAACACTTTGATAGTTTGATATAACTTGAGAACGAATGCAAAAAACAGTCCACTCTCAGAACAGGCCGCTTGGACACTTTCAGAACAGCTCTGTTAATGACTGAAAACAGCTCTCGAAGAGATTGTCAAAAGAGACTCCGAAAACGAAACGTTGATCACTTTTGAGCAAAATGCTGCACACACGCAATTCAAGTTGCTCTGATTGTCATTTAGAGTTACATTATAGGATTATTCAACAACAAGTCAAAATGTGCTCGTGAACGGCAGAAAACAACACTTTGATAGTTTGATATAACTTGAGAACGAATGCAAAAAACAGTCCACTCTAAGAACAGGCCGCTTGGACACTTTCAGAACAGCTCTGTTAATGACTGAAAACAGCTCTCGAAGAGATTGTCAAAAGAGACTCCGAAAACGAAACGTTGATCACTTTTGAGCAAAAGGCTGCACACACGCAATTCAAGTTGCTCTGATTGTCATTTAGAGTTACATTATAGGAGCATTCAGCAACAAGTCAAAATGTGCTCCAGAAAAGCAGAAAACAACACTGATAGAACTTGAGAACGAATGCAAAAACAGTCCACTCTCAGAACAGGCCGCTTGGACACTTTCAGAACAGCTCTGTTAATGACTGAAAACAGCTCTCGAAGAGATTGTCAAAAGAGACTCTGAAAACGAAACGTTGATTACTTTTGAGCAAAAGGCTGCACACACGCAATTCAAGTTGCTCTGATTGTCATTTAGAGTAACATTATAGGATTATTCAACAACAAGTCAAAATGTGCTTGTGAAAGGCAGAAAACAACACTTTGATAGTTTGATATAACTTGAGAACGAATGCAAAAAACAGTCCACTCTAAGAACAGGCCGCTTGGACACTTTCAGAACAGCTCTGTTAATGACTGAAAACAGCTCTCGAAGAGATTGTCAAAAGAGACTCCGAAAACGAAACGTTGATCACTTTTGAGCAAAAGGCTGCACACACGCAATTCAAGTTGCTCTGATTGTCATTTAGAGTTACATTATAGGATTATTCAACAACAAGTCAAAATGTGCTCGTGAAAGGCAGAAAACAACACTTTGATAGTTTGATATAACTTGAGAACGAATGCAAAAAACAGTCCACTCTAAGAACAGGCCGCTTGGACACTTTCAGAACAGCTCTGTTAATGACTGAAAACAGCTCTCGAAGAGATTGTCAAAAGAGACTCTGAAAACGAAACGTTGATCACTTTTGAGCAAAAGGCTGCACACACGCAATTCAAGTTGCTCTGATTGTCATTTAGAGTTACATTATAGGATTATTCAACAACAAGTCAAAATGTGCTCGTGAAAGGCAGAAAACAACACTTTGATAGTTTGATATAACTTGAGAACGAATGCAAAAAACACTCCACTCTAAGAACAGGCCGCTTGGACACTTTCAGAACAGCTCTGTTAATGACTGAAAACAGCTCTCGAAGAGATTGTCAAAAGAGACTCCGAAAACGAAACGTTGATCACTTTTGAGCAAAAGGCTGCACACACGCAATTCAAGTTGCTCTGATTGTCATTTAAAGTTACATTATAGGATTATTCAACAACAAGTTAAAATGTGCTCGTGAAAGGCAGAAAACAACACTTTGATAGTTTGATATAACTTGAGAACGAATGCAAAAAACAGTCCACTCTAAGAACAGGCCGCTTGGACACTTTCAGAACAGCTCTGTTAATGACTGAAAACAGCTCTCGAAGAGATTGTCAAAAGAGACTCCGAAAACGAAACGTTGATCACTTTTGAGCAAAATGCTGCACACACGCAATTCAAGTTGCTCTGATTGTCATTTAGAGTTACATTATAGGATTATTCAACAACAAGTCAAAATGTGCTCGTGAAAGGCAGAAAACAACACTTTGATAGTTTGATATAACTTGAGAACGAATGCAAAAAACAGTCCACTCTAAGAACAGGCCGCTTGGACACTTTCAGAACAGCTCTGTTAATGACTGAAAACAGCTCTCGAAGAGATTGTCAAAAGAGACTCCGAAAACGAAACGTTGATCACTTTTGAGCAAAATGCTGCACACACGCAATTCAAGTTGCTCTGATTGTCATTTAGAGTTACATTATAGGATTATTCAACAACAAGTCAAAATGTGCTCGTGAAAGGCAGAAAACAACACTTTGATAGTTTGATATAACTTGAGAACGAATGCAAAAAACACTCCACTCTAAGAACAGGCCGCTTGGACACTTTCAGAACAGCTCTGTTAATGACTGAAAACAGCTCTCGAAGAGATTGTCAAAAGAGACTCCGAAAACGAAACGTTGATCACTTTTGAGCAAAAGGCTGCACACACGCAATTCAAGTTGCTCTGATTGTCATTTAGAGTTACATTATAGGATTATTCAACAACAAGTCAAAATGTGCTCGTGAACGGCAGAAAACAACACTTTGATAGTTTGATATAACTTGAGAACGAATGCAAAAAACAGTCCACTCTAAGAACAGGCCGCTTGGACACTTTCAGAACAGCTCTGTTAATGACTGAAAACAGCTCTCGAAGAGATTGTCAAAACAGACTCCGAAAACGAAACGTTGATCACTTTTGAGCAAAAGGCTGCACACACGCAATTCAAGTTGCTCTGATTGTCATTTAGAGTTACATTATAGGAGCATTCAGCAACAAGTCAAAATGTGCTCCAGAAAAGCAGAAAACAACACTGATAGAACTTGAGAACGAATGCAAAAAACAGTCCACTCTAAGAACAGGCCGCTTGGACACTTTCAGAACAGCTCTGTTAATGACTGAAAACAGCTCTCGAAGAGATTGTCAAAAGAGACTCTGAAAACGAAACATTGATAACTTTTGAGCAAAAGGCTGCACACACGTAATTCAACATACTCTGATTGTCATTTAGAGTTACATTATAGGAGCATTCAACAACAAGTCAAAATGTGCCCGAGAAAGGCAGAAAACAACACTTTGATATAACTTGAGAACGAATGCAAAAAACAGTCCACTCTAAGAACAGGCCGCTTGGACACTTTCAGAACAGCTCTGTTAATGACTGAAAACAGCTCTCGAAGAGATTGTCAAAAGAGACTCCGAAAACGAAACGTTGATCACTTTTGAGCAAAATGCTGCACACACGCAATTCAAGTTGCTCTGATTGTCATTTAGAGTTACATTATAGGATTATTCAACAACAAGTCAAAATGTGCTCGTGAAAGGCAGAAAACAACACTTTGATAGTTTGATATAACTTGAGAACGAATGCAAAAAACAGTCCACTCTAAGAATAGGCCGCTTGGACACTTTCAGAACAGCTCTGTTAATGACTGAAAACAGCTCTCGAAGAGATTGTCAAAAGAGACTCCGAAAACGAAACGTTGATCACTTTTGAGCAAAAGGCTGCACACACCCAATTCAAGTTGCTCTGATTGTCATTTAGAGTTACATTATAGGATTATTCAACAACAAGCCAAAATGTGCTCGTGAAAGGCAGAAAACAACACTTTGATAGTTTGATATAACTTGAGAACGAATGCAAAAAACACTCCACTCTAAGAACAGGCCGCTTGGACACTTTCAGAACAGCTCTGTTAATGACTGAAAACAGCTCTCGAAGAGATTGTCAAAAGAGACTCCGAAAACGAAACGTTGATCACTTTTGAGCAAAAGGCTGCACACACGCAATTCAAGTTGCTCTGATTGTCATTTAGAGTTACATTATAGGATTATTCAACAACAAGTCAAAATGTGCTCGTGAACGGCAGAAAACAACACTTTGATAGTTTGATATAACTTGAGAACGAATGCAAAAAACAGTCCACTCTAAGAACAGGCCGCTTGGACACTTTCAGAACAGCTCTGTTAATGACTGAAAACAGCTCTCGAAGAGATTGTCAAAACAGACTCCGAAAACGAAACGTTGATCACTTTTGAGCAAAAGGCTGCACACACGCAATTCAAGTTGCTCTGATTGTCATTTAGAGTTACATTATAGGAGCATTCAGCAACAAGTCAAAATGTGCTCCAGAAAAGCAGAAAACAACACTGATAGAACTTGAGAACGAATGCAAAAAACAGTCCACTCTCAGAACAGGCCGCTTGGACACTTTCAGAACAGCTCTGTTAATGACTGAAAACAGCTCTCGAAGAGATTGTCAAAAGAGACTCCGAAAACGAAACGTTGATCACTTTTGAGCAAAAGGCTGCACACACGCAATTCAAGTTGCTCTGATTGTCATTTAGAGTTACATTATAGGATTATTCAACAACAAGTCAAAATGTGCTCGTGAACGGCAGAAAACAACACTTTGATAGTTTGATATAACTTGAGAACGAATGCAAAAAACAGTCCACTCTAAGAACAGGCCGCTTGGACACTTTCAGAACAGCTCTGTTAATGACTGAAAACAGCTCTCGAAGAGATTGTCAAAAGAGACTCCGAAAACGAAACGTTGATCACTTTTGAGCAAAAGGCTGCACACACGCAATTCAAGTTGCTCTGATTGTCATTTAGAGTTACATTATAGGAGCATTCAGCAACAAGTCAAAATGTGCTCCAGAAAAGCAGAAAACAACACTGATAGAACTTGAGAACGAATGCAAAAACAGTCCACTCTCAGAACAGGCCTCTTGGACACTTTCAGAACAGCTCTGTTAATGACTGAAAACAGCTCTCGAAGAGATTGTCAAAAGAGACTCTGAAAACGAAACGTTGATTACTTTTGAGCAAAAGGCTGCACACACGCAATTCAAGTTGCTCTGATTGTCATTTAGAGTAACATTATAGGATTATTCAACAACAAGTCAAAATGTGCTCGTGAAAGGCAGAAAACAACACTTTGATAGTTTGATATAACTTGAGAACGAATGCAAAAAACAGTCCACTCTAAGAACAGGCCGCTTGGACACTTTCAGAACAGCTCTGTTAATGACTGAAAACAGCTCTCGAAGAGATTGTCAAAAGAGACTCCGAAAACGAAACGTTGATCACTTTTGAGCAAAAGGCTGCACACACGCAATTCAAGTTGCTCTGATTGTCATTTAGAGTTACATTATAGGATTATTCAACAACAAGTCAAAATGTGCTCGTGAAAGGCAGAAAACAACACTTTGATAGTTTGATATAACTTGAGAACGAATGCAAAAAACAGTCCACTCTAAGAACAGGCCGCTTGGACACTTTCAGAACAGCTCTGTTAATGACTGAAAACAGCTCTCGAAGAGATTGTCAAAAGAGACTCTGAAAACGAAACGTTGATCACTTTTGAGCAAAAGGCTGCACACACGCAATTCAAGTTGCTCTGATTGTCATTTAGAGTTACATTATAGGATTATTCAACAACAAGTCAAAATGTGCTCGTGAAAGGCAGAAAACAACACTTTGATAGTTTGATATAACTTGAGAACGAATGCAAAAAACACTCCACTCTAAGAACAGGCCGCTTGGACACTTTCAGAACAGCTCTGTTAATGACTGAAAACAGCTCTCGAAGAGATTGTCAAAAGAGACTCCGAAAACGAAACGTTGATCACTTTTGAGCAAAAGGCTGCACACACGCAATTCAAGTTGCTCTGATTGTCATTTAGAGTTACATTATAGGAGCATTCAGCAACAAGTCAAAATGTGCTCCAGAAAAGCAGAAAACAACACTGATAGAACTTGAGAACGAATGCAAAAAACAGTCCACTCTCAGAACAGGCCGCTTGGACACTTTCAGAACAGCTCTGTTAATGACTGAAAACAGCTCTCGAAGAGATTGTCAAAAGAGACTCTGAAAACGAAACGTTGATCACTTTTGAGCAAAAGGCTGCACACACGCAATTCAAGTTGCTCTGATTGTCATTTAGAGTTACATTATAGGATTATTCAACAACAAGTCAAAATGTGCTCGTGAAAGGCAGAAAACAACACTTTGATAGTTTGATATAACTTGAGAACGAATGCAAAAAACACTCCACTCTAAGAACAGGCCGCTTGGACACTTTCAGAACAGCTCTGTTAATGACTGAAAACAGCTCTCGAAGAGATTGTCAAAAGAGACTCCGAAAACGAAACGTTGATCACTTTTGAGCAAAAGGCTGCACACACGCAATTCAAGTTGCTCTGATTGTCATTTAGAGTTACATTATAGGAGCATTCAGCAACAAGTCAAAATGTGCTCCAGAAAAGCAGAAAACAACACTGATAGAACTTGAGAACGAATGCAAAAAACAGTCCACTCTAAGAACAGGCCGCTTGGACACTTTCAGAACAGCTCTGTTAATGACTGAAAACAGCTCTCGAAGAGATTGTCAAAAGAGACTCTGAAAACGAAACGTTGATCACTTTTGAGCAAAAGGCTGCACACACGCAATTCAAGTTGCTCTGATTGTCATTTAGAGTTACATTATAGGATTATTCAACAACAAGCCAAAATGTGCTCGTGAAAGGCAGAAAACAACACTTTGATAGTTTGATATAACTTGAGAACGAATGCAAAAAACACTCCACTCTAAGAACAGGCCGCTTGGACACTTTCAGAACAGCTCTGTTAATGACTGAAAACAGCTCTCGAAGAGATTGTCAAAAGAGACTCCGAAAACGAAACGTTGATCACTTTTGAGCAAAAGGCTGCACACACGCAATTCAAGTTGCTCTGATTGTCATTTAGAGTTACATTATAGGATTATTCAACAACAAGTCAAAATGTGCTCGTGAACGGCAGAAAACAACACTTTGATAGTTTGATATAACTTGAGAACGAATGCAAAAAACAGTCCACTCTAAGAACAGGCCGCTTGGACACTTTCAGAACAGCTCTGTTAATGACTGAAAACAGCTCTCGAAGAGATTGTCAAAACAGACTCCGAAAACGAAACGTTGATCACTTTTGAGCAAAAGGCTGCACACACGCAATTCAAGTTGCTCTGATTGTCATTTAGAGTTACATTATAGGAGCATTCAGCAACAAGTCAAAATGTGCTCCAGAAAAGCAGAAAACAACACTGATAGAACTTGAGAACGAATGCAAAAAACAGTCCACTCTCAGAACAGGCCGCTTGGACACTTTCAGAACAGCTCTGTTAATGACTGAAAACAGCTCTCGAAGAGATTGTCAAAAGAGACTCCGAAAACGAAACGTTGATCACTTTTGAGCAAAAGGCTGCACACACGCAATTCAAGTTGCTCTGATTGTCATTTAGAGTTACATTATAGGATTATTCAACAACAAGTCAAAATGTGCTCGTGAACGGCAGAAAACAACACTTTGATAGTTTGATATAACTTGAGAACGAATGCAAAAAACAGTCCACTCTAAGAACAGGCCGCTTGGACACTTTCAGAACAGCTCTGTTAATGACTGAAAACAGCTCTCGAAGAGATTGTCAAAAGAGACTCCGAAAACGAAACGTTGATCACTTTTGAGCAAAAGGCTGCACACACGCAATTCAAGTTGCTCTGATTGTCATTTAGAGTTACATTATAGGAGCATTCAGCAACAAGTCAAAATGTGCTCCAGAAAAGCAGAAAACAACACTGATAGAACTTGAGAACGAATGCAAAAACAGTCCACTCTCAGAACAGGCCGCTTGGACACTTTCAGAACAGCTCTGTTAATGACTGAAAACAGCTCTCGAAGAGATTGTCAAAAGATACTCTGAAAACGAAACGTTGATTACTTTTGAGCAAAAGGCTGCACACACGCAATTCAAGTTGCTCTGATTGTCATTTAGAGTTACATTATAGGATTATTCAACAACAAGTCAAAATGTGCTCGTGAAAGGCAGAAAACAACACTTTGATAGTTTGATATAACTTGAGAACGAATGCAAAAAACAGTCCACTCTAAGAACAGGCCGCTTGGACACTTTCAGAACAGCTCTGTTAATGACTGAAAACAGCTCTCGAAGAGATTGTCAAAAGAGACTCTGAAAACGAAACGTTGATCACTTTTGAGCAAAAGGCTGCACACACGCAATTCAAGTTGCTCTGATTGTCATTTAGAGTTACATTATAGGATTATTCAACAACAAGTCAAAATGTGCTCGTGAAAGGCAGAAAACAACACTTTGATAGTTTGATATAACTTGAGAACGAATGCAAAAAACACTCCACTCTAAGAACAGGCCGCTTGGACACTTTCAGAACAGCTCTGTTAATGACTGAAAACAGCTCTCGAAGAGATTGTCAAAAGAGACTCCGAAAACGAAACGTTGATCACTTTTGAGCAAAATGCTGCACACACGCAATTCAAGTTGCTCTGATTGTCATTTAGAGTTACATTATAGGATTATTCAACAACAAGTCAAAATGTGCTCGTGAAAGGCAGAAAACAACACTTTGATAGTTTGATATAACTTGAGAACGAATGCAAAAAACAGTCCACTCTAAGAACAGGCCGCTTGGACACTTTCAGAACAGCTCTGTTAATGACTGAAAACAGCTCTCGAAGAGATTGTCAAAAGAGACTCTGAAAACGAAACGTTGATCACTTTTGAGCAAAAGGCTGCACACACGCAATTCAAGTTGCTCTGATTGTCATTTAGAGTTACATTATAGGATTATTCAACAACAAGTCAAAATGTGCTCGTGAAAGGCAGAAAACAACACTTTGATAGTTTGATATAACTTGAGAACGAATGCAAAAAACAGTCCACTCTAAGAACAGGCCGCTTGGACACTTTCAGAACAGCTCTGTTAATGACTGAAAACAGCTCTCGAAGAGATTGTCAAAAGAGACTCCGAAAACGAAACGTTGATCACTTTTGAGCAAAAGGCTGCACACACGCAATTCAAGTTGCTCTGATTGTCATTTAGAGTTACATTATAGGAGCATTCAGCAACAAGTCAAAATGTGCTCCAGAAAAGCAGAAAACAACACTGATAGAACTTGAGAACGAATGCAAAAAACAGTCCACTCTCAGAACAGGCCGCTTGGACACTTTCAGAACAGCTCTGTTAATGACTGAAAACAGCTCTCGAAGAGATTGTCAAAAGAGACTCTGAAAACGAAACGTTGATCACTTTTGAGCAAAAGGCTGCACACACGCAATTCAAGTTGCTCTGATTGTCATTTAGAGTTACATTATAGGATTATTCAACAACAAGTCAAAATGTGCTCGTGAAAGGCAGAAAACAACACTTTGATAGTTTGATATAACTTGAGAACGAATGCAAAAAACAGTCCACTCTAAGAACAGGCCGCTTGGACACTTTCAGAACAGCTCTGTTAATGACTGAAAACAGCTCTCGAAGAGATTGTCAAAAGAGACTCCGAAAACGAAACGTTGATCACTTTTGAGCAAAAGGCTGCACACACGCAATTCAAGTTGCTCTGATTGTCATTTAGAGTTACATTATAGGAGCATTCAGCAACAAGTCAAAATGTGCTCCAGAAAAGCAGAAAACAACACTGATAGAACTTGAGAACGAATGCAAAAAACAGTCCACTCTCAGAACAGGCCGCTTGGACACTTTCAGAACAGCTCTGTTAATGACTGAAAACAGCTCTCGAAGAGATTGTCAAAAGAGACTCTGAAAACGAAACGTTGATCACTTTTGAGCAAAAGGCTGCACACACGCAATTCAAGTTGCTCTGATTGTCATTTAGAGTTACATTATAGGATTATTCAACAACAAGTCAAAATGTGCTCGTGAAAGGCAGAAAACAACACTTTGATAGTTTGATATAACTTGAGAACGAATGCAAAAAACACTCCACTCTAAGAACAGGCCGCTTGGACACTTTCAGAACAGCTCTGTTAATGACTGAAAACAGCTCTCGAAGAGATTGTCAAAAGAGACTCCGAAAACGAAACGTTGATCACTTTTGAGCAAAAGGCTGCACACACGCAATTCAAGTTGCTCTGATTGTCATTTAGAGTTACATTATAGGAGCATTCAGCAACAAGTCAAAATGTGCTCCAGAAAAGCAGAAAACAACACTGATAGAACTTGAGAACGAATGCAAAAAACAGTCCACTCTAAGAACAGGCCGCTTGGACACTTTCAGAACAGCTCTGTTAATGACTGAAAACAGCTCTCGAAGAGATTGTCAAAAGAGACTCTGAAAACGAAACGTTGATCACTTTTGAGCAAAAGGCTGCACACACGCAATTCAAGTTGCACTGATTGTCATTTAGAGTTACATTATAGGATTATTCAACAACAAGTCAAAATGTGCTCGTGAAAGGCAGAAAACAACACTTTGATAGTTTGATATAACTTGAGAACGAATGCAAAAAACAGTCCACTCTAAGAACAGGCCGCTTGGACACTTTCAGAACAGCTCTGTTAATGACTGAAAACAGCTCTCGAAGAGATTGTCAAAAGAGACTCCGAAAACGAAACGTTGACCACTTTTGAGCAAAAGGCTGCACACACGCAATTCAAGTTGCTCTGATTGTCATTTAGAGTTACATTATAGGATTATTCAACAACAAGTCAAAATGTGCTCGTGAAAGGCAGAAAACAACACTTTGATAGTTTGATATAACTTGAGAACGAATGCAAAAAACAGTCCACTCTAAGAACAGGCCGCTTGGACACTTTCAGAACAGCTCTGTTAATGACTGAAAACAGCTCTCGAAGAGATTGTCAAAAGAGACTCCGAAAACGAAACGTTGATCACTTTTGAGCAAAAGGCTGCACACACGCAATTCAAGTTGCTCTGATTGTCATTTAGAGTTACATTATAGGATTATTCAACAACAAGTCAAAATGTGCTCGTGAAAGGCAGAAAACAACACTTTGATAGTTTGATATAACTTGAGAACGAATGCAAAAAACAGTCCACTCTAAGAACAGGCCGCTTGGACACTTTCAGAACAGCTCTGTTAATGACTGAAAACAGCTCTCGAAGAGATTGTCAAAAGAGACTCTGAAAACGAAACGTTGATCACTTTTGAGCAAAAGGCTGCACACACGCAATTCAAGTTGCTCTGATTGTCATTTAGAGTTACATTATAGGATTATTCAACAACAAGTCAAAATGTGCTCGTGAAAGGCAGAAAACAACACTTTGATAGTTTGATATAACTTGAGAACGAATGCAAAAAACAGTCCACTCTAAGAACAGGCCGCTTGGACACTTTCAGAACAGCTCTGTTAATGACTGAAAACAGCTCTCGAAGAGATTGTCAAAAGAGACTCCGAAAACGAAACGTTGATCACTTTTGAGCAAAAGGCTGCACACACGCAATTCAAGTTGCTCTGATTGTCATTTAGAGTTACATTATAGGAGCATTCAGCAACAAGTCAAAATGTGCTCCAGAAAAGCAGAAAACAACACTGATAGAACTTGAGAACGAATGCAAAAAACAGTCCACTCTCAGAACAGGCCGCTTGGACACTTTCAGAACAGCTCTGTTAATGACTGAAAACAGCTCTCGAAGAGATTGTCAAAAGAGACTCTGAAAACGAAACGTTGATCACTTTTGAGCAAAAGGCTGCACACACGCAATTCAAGTTGCTCTGATTGTCATTTAGAGTTACATTATAGGATTATTCAACAACAAGTCAAAATGTGCTCGTGAAAGGCAGAAAACAACACTTTGATAGTTTGATATAACTTGAGAACGAATGCAAAAAACACTCCACTCTAAGAACAGGCCGCTTGGACACTTTCAGAACAGCTCTGTTAATGACTGAAAACAGCTCTCGAAGAGATTGTCAAAAGAGACTCCGAAAACGAAACGTTGATCACTTTTGAGCAAAAGGCTGCACACACGCAATTCAAGTTGCTCTGATTGTCATTTAGAGTTACATTATAGGAGCATTCAGCAACAAGTCAAAATGTGCTCCAGAAAAGCAGAAAACAACACTGATAGAACTTGAGAACGAATGCAAAAAACAGTCCACTCTAAGAACAGGCCGCTTGGACACTTTCAGAACAGCTCTGTTAATGACTGAAAACAGCTCTCGAAGGGATTGTCAAAAGAGACTCTGAAAACGAAACGTTGATCACTTTTGAGCAAAAGGCTGCACACACGCAATTCAAGTTGCACTGATTGTCATTTAGAGTTACATTATAGGATTATTCAACAACAAGTCAAAATGTGCTCGTGAAAGGCAGAAAACAACACTTTGATAGTTTGATATAACTTGAGAACGAATGCAAAAAACAGTCCACTCTAAGAACAGGCCGCTTGGACACTTTCAGAACAGCTCTGTTAATGACTGAAAACAGCTCTCGAAGAGATTGTCAAAAGAGACTCCGAAAACGAAACGTTGACCACTTTTGAGCAAAAGGCTGCACACACGCAATTCAAGTTGCTCTGATTGTCATTTAGAGTTACATTATAGGATTATTCAACAACAAGTCAAAATGTGCTCGTGAAAGGCAGAAAACAACACTTTGATAGTTTGATATAACTTGAGAACGAATGCAAAAAACAGTCCACTCTAAGAACAGGCCGCTTGGACACTTTCAGAACAGCTCTGTTAATGACTGAAAACAGCACTCGAAGAGATTGTCAAAAGAGACTCCGAAAACGAAACGTTGATCACTTTTGAGCAAAAGGCTGCACACACGCAATTCAAGTTGCTCTGATTGTCATTTAGAGTTACATTATAGGATTATTCAACAACAAGTCAAAATGTGCTCGTGAAAGGCAGAAAACAACACTTTGATAGTTTGATATAACTTGAGAACGAATGCAAAAAACAGTCCACTCTAAGAACAGGCCGCTTGGACACTTTCAGAACAGCTCTGTTAATGACTGAAAACAGCTCTCGAAGAGATTGTCAAAAGAGACTCTGAAAACGAAACGTTGATCACTTTTGAGCAAAAGGCTGCACACACGCAATTCAAGTTGCTCTGATTGTCATTTAGAGTTACATTATAGGATTATTCAACAACAAGTCAAAATGTGCTCGTGAAAGGCAGAAAACAACACTTTGATAGTTTGATATAACTTGAGAACGAATGCAAAAAACACTCCACTCTAAGAACAGGCCGCTTGGACACTTTCAGAACAGCTCTGTTAATGACTGAAAACAGCTCTCGAAGAGATTGTCAAAAGAGACTCCGAAAACGAAACGTTGATCACTTTTGAGCAAAAGGCTGCACACACGCAATTCAAGTTGCTCTGATTGTCATTTAAAGTTACATTATAGGATTATTCAACAACAAGTTAAAATGTGCTCGTGAAAGGCAGAAAACAACACTTTGATAGTTTGATATAACTTGAGAACGAATGCAAAAAACAGTCCACTCTAAGAACAGGCCGCTTGGACACTTTCAGAACAGCTCTGTTAATGACTGAAAACAGCTCTCGAAGAGATTGTCAAAAGAGACTCCGAAAACGAAACGTTGATCACTTTTGAGCAAAATGCTGCACACACGCAATTCAAGTTGCTCTGATTGTCATTTAGAGTTACATTATAGGATTATTCAACAACAAGTCAAAATGTGCTCGTGAAAGGCAGAAAACAACACTTTGATAGTTTGATATAACTTGAGAACGAATGCAAAAAACAGTCCACTCTAAGAACAGGCCGCTTGGACACTTTCAGAACAGCTCTGTTAATGACTGAAAACAGCTCTCGAAGAGATTGTCAAAAGAGACTCTGAAAACGAAACGTTGATCACTTTTGAGCAAAAGGCTGCACACACGCAATTCAAGTTGCTCTGATTGTCATTTAGAGTTACATTATAGGATTATTCAACAACAAGTCAAAATGTGCTCGTGAAAGGCAGAAAACAACACTTTGATAGTTTGATATAACTTGAGAACGAATGCAAAAAACAGTCCACTCTAAGAACAGGCCGCTTGGACACTTTCAGAACAGCTCTGTTAATGACTGAAAACAGCTCTCGAAGAGATTGTCAAAAGAGACTCCGAAAACGAAACGTTGATCACTTTTGAGCAAAAGGCTGCACACACGCAATTCAAGTTGCTCTGATTGTCATTTAGAGTTACATTATAGGAGCATTCAGCAACAAGTCAAAATGTGCTCCAGAAAAGCAGAAAACAACACTGATAGAACTTGAGAACGAATGCAAAAAACAGTCCACTCTCAGAACAGGCCGCTTGGACACTTTCAGAACAGCTCTGTTAATGACTGAAAACAGCTCTCGAAGAGATTGTCAAAAGAGACTCTGAAAACGAAACGTTGATCACTTTTGAGCAAAAGGCTGCACACACGCAATTCAAGTTGCTCTGATTGTCATTTAGAGTTACATTATAGGATTATTCAACAACAAGTCAAAATGTGCTCGTGAAAGGCAGAAAACAACACTTTGATAGTTTGATATAACTTGAGAACGAATGCAAAAAACACTCCACTCTAAGAACAGGCCGCTTGGACACTTTCAGAACAGCTCTGTTAATGACTGAAAACAGCTCTCGAAGAGATTGTCAAAAGAGACTCCGAAAACGAAACGTTGATCACTTTTGAGCAAAAGGCTGCACACACGCAATTCAAGTTGCTCTGATTGTCATTTAGAGTTACATTATAGGAGCATTCAGCAACAAGTCAAAATGTGCTCCAGAAAAGCAGAAAACAACACTGATAGAACTTGAGAACGAATGCAAAAAACAGTCCACTCTAAGAACAGGCCGCTTGGACACTTTCAGAACAGCTCTGTTAATGACTGAAAACAGCTCTCGAAGAGATTGTCAAAAGAGACTCTGAAAACGAAACGTTGATCACTTTTGAGCAAAAGGCTGCACACACGCAATTCAAGTTGCTCTGATTGTCATTTAGAGTTACATTATAGGATTATTCAACAACAAGCCAAAATGTGCTCGTGAAAGGCAGAAAACAACACTTTGATAGTTTGATATAACTTGAGAACGAATGCAAAAAACACTCCACTCTAAGAACAGGCCGCTTGGACACTTTCAGAACAGCTCTGTTAATGACTGAAAACAGCTCTCGAAGAGATTGTCAAAAGAGACTCCGAAAACGAAACGTTGATCACTTTTGAGCAAAAGGCTGCACACACGCAATTCAAGTTGCTCTGATTGTCATTTAGAGTTACATTATAGGATTATTCAACAACAAGTCAAAATGTGCTCGTGAACGGCAGAAAACAACACTTTGATAGTTTGATATAACTTGAGAACGAATGCAAAAAACAGTCCACTCTAAGAACAGGCCGCTTGGACACTTTCAGAACAGCTCTGTTAATGACTGAAAACAGCTCTCGAAGAGATTGTCAAAACAGACTCCGAAAACGAAACGTTGATCACTTTTGAGCAAAAGGCTGCACACACGCAATTCAAGTTGCTCTGATTGTCATTTAGAGTTACATTATAGGAGCATTCAGCAACAAGTCAAAATGTGCTCCAGAAAAGCAGAAAACAACACTGATAGAACTTGAGAACGAATGCAAAAAACAGTCCACTCTCAGAACAGGCCGCTTGGACACTTTCAGAACAGCTCTGTTAATGACTGAAAACAGCTCTCGAAGAGATTGTCAAAAGAGACTCCGAAAACGAAACGTTGATCACTTTTGAGCAAAAGGCTGCACACACGCAATTCAAGTTGCTCTGATTGTCATTTAGAGTTACATTATAGGATTATTCAACAACAAGTCAAAATGTGCTCGTGAACGGCAGAAAACAACACTTTGATAGTTTGATATAACTTGAGAACGAATGCAAAAAACAGTCCACTCTAAGAACAGGCCGCTTGGACACTTTCAGAACAGCTCTGTTAATGACTGAAAACAGCTCTCGAAGAGATTGTCAAAAGAGACTCCGAAAACGAAACGTTGATCACTTTTGAGCAAAAGGCTGCACACACGCAATTCAAGTTGCTCTGATTGTCATTTAGAGTTACATTATAGGAGCATTCAGCAACAAGTCAAAATGTGCTCCAGAAAAGCAGAAAACAACACTGATAGAACTTGAGAACGAATGCAAAAACAGTCCACTCTCAGAACAGGCCGCTTGGACACTTTCAGAACAGCTCTGTTAATGACTGAAAACAGCTCTCGAAGAGATTGTCAAAAGAGACTCTGAAAACGAAACGTTGATTACTTTTGAGCAAAAGGCTGCACACACGCAATTCAAGTTGCTCTGATTGTCATTTAGAGTTACATTATAGGATTATTCAACAACAAGTCAAAATGTGCTCGTGAAAGGCAGAAAACAACACTTTGATAGTTTGATATAACTTGAGAACGAATGCAAAAAACAGTCCACTCTAAGAACAGGCCGCTTGGACACTTTCAGAACAGCTCTGTTAATGACTGAAAACAGCTCTCGAAGAGATTGTCAAAAGAGACTCTGAAAACGAAACGTTGATCACTTTTGAGCAAAAGGCTGCACACACGCAATTCAAGTTGCTCTGATTGTCATTTAGAGTTACATTATAGGATTATTCAACAACAAGTCAAAATGTGCTCGTGAAAGGCAGAAAACAACACTTTGATAGTTTGATATAAC
Source organism: Nansenia antarctica (assembly GCF_963989245.1). Lineage (NCBI taxonomy): Eukaryota > Metazoa > Chordata > Actinopteri > Argentiniformes > Microstomatidae > Nansenia > Nansenia antarctica. The sequence goes on from NW_027663003.1 coordinate 161,354, forward strand.
TTGAGAACGAATGCAAAAAACACTCCACTCTAAGAACAGGCCGCTTGGACACTTTCAGAACAGCTCTGTTAATGACTGAAAACAGCTCTCGAAGAGATTGTCAAAAGAGACTCCGAAAACGAAACGTTGATCACTTTTGAGCAAAATGCTGCACACACGCAATTCAAGTTGCTCTGATTGTCATTTAGAGTTACATTATAGGATTATTCAACAACAAGTCAAAATGTGCTCGTGAAAGGCAGAAAACAACACTTTGATAGTTTGATATAACTTGAGAACGAATGCAAAAAACAGTCCACTCTAAGAACAGGCCGCTTGGACACTTTCAGAACAGCTCTGTTAATGACTGAAAACAGCTCTCGAAGAGATTGTCAAAAGAGACTCTGAAAACGAAACGTTGATCACTTTTGAGCAAAAGGCTGCACACACGCAATTCAAGTTGCTCTGATTGTCATTTAGAGTTACATTATAGGATTATTCAACAACAAGTCAAAATGTGCTCGTGAAAGGCAGAAAACAACACTTTGATAGTTTGATATAACTTGAGAACGAATGCAAAAAACAGTCCACTCTAAGAACAGGCCGCTTGGACACTTTCAGAACAGCTCTGTTAATGACTGAAAACAGCTCTCGAAGAGATTGTCAAAAGAGACTCCGAAAACGAAACGTTGATCACTTTTGAGCAAAAGGCTGCACACACGCAATTCAAGTTGCTCTGATTGTCATTTAGAGTTACATTATAGGAGCATTCAGCAACAAGTCAAAATGTGCTCCAGAAAAGCAGAAAACAACACTGATAGAACTTGAGAACGAATGCAAAAAACAGTCCACTCTCAGAACAGGCCGCTTGGACACTTTCAGAACAGCTCTGTTAATGACTGAAAACAGCTCTCGAAGAGATTGTCAAAAGAGACTCTGAAAACGAAACGTTGATCACTTTTGAGCAAAAGGCTGCACACACGCAATTCAAGTTGCTCTGATTGTCATTTAGAGTTACATTATAGGATTATTCAACAACAAGTCAAAATGTGCTCGTGAAAGGCAGAAAACAACACTTTGATAGTTTGATATAACTTGAGAACGAATGCAAAAAACAGTCCACTCTAAGAACAGGCCGCTTGGACACTTTCAGAACAGCTCTGTTAATGACTGAAAACAGCTCTCGAAGAGATTGTCAAAAGAGACTCCGAAAACGAAACGTTGATCACTTTTGAGCAAAAGGCTGCACACACGCAATTCAAGTTGCTCTGATTGTCATTTAGAGTTACATTATAGGAGCATTCAGCAACAAGTCAAAATGTGCTCCAGAAAAGCAGAAAACAACACTGATAGAACTTGAGAACGAATGCAAAAAACAGTCCACTCTCAGAACAGGCCGCTTGGACACTTTCAGAACAGCTCTGTTAATGACTGAAAACAGCTCTCGAAGAGATTGTCAAAAGAGACTCTGAAAACGAAACGTTGATCACTTTTGAGCAAAAGGCTGCACACACGCAATTCAAGTTGCTCTGATTGTCATTTAGAGTTACATTATAGGATTATTCAACAACAAGTCAAAATGTGCTCGTGAAAGGCAGAAAACAACACTTTGATAGTTTGATATAACTTGAGAACGAATGCAAAAAACACTCCACTCTAAGAACAGGCCGCTTGGACACTTTCAGAACAGCTCTGTTAATGACTGAAAACAGCTCTCGAAGAGATTGTCAAAAGAGACTCCGAAAACGAAACGTTGATCACTTTTGAGCAAAAGGCTGCACACACGCAATTCAAGTTGCTCTGATTGTCATTTAGAGTTACATTATAGGAGCATTCAGCAACAAGTCAAAATGTGCTCCAGAAAAGCAGAAAACAACACTGATAGAACTTGAGAACGAATGCAAAAAACAGTCCACTCTAAGAACAGGCCGCTTGGACACTTTCAGAACAGCTCTGTTAATGACTGAAAACAGCTCTCGAAGAGATTGTCAAAAGAGACTCTGAAAACGAAACGTTGATCACTTTTGAGCAAAAGGCTGCACACACGCAATTCAAGTTGCACTGATTGTCATTTAGAGTTACATTATAGGATTATTCAACAACAAGTCAAAATGTGCTCGTGAAAGGCAGAAAACAACACTTTGATAGTTTGATATAACTTGAGAACGAATGCAAAAAACAGTCCACTCTAAGAACAGGCCGCTTGGACACTTTCAGAACAGCTCTGTTAATGACTGAAAACAGCTCTCGAAGAGATTGTCAAAAGAGACTCCGAAAACGAAACGTTGACCACTTTTGAGCAAAAGGCTGCACACACGCAATTCAAGTTGCTCTGATTGTCATTTAGAGTTACATTATAGGATTATTCAACAACAAGTCAAAATGTGCTCGTGAAAGGCAGAAAACAACACTTTGATAGTTTGATATAACTTGAGAACGAATGCAAAAAACAGTCCACTCTAAGAACAGGCCGCTTGGACACTTTCAGAACAGCTCTGTTAATGACTGAAAACAGCTCTCGAAGAGATTGTCAAAAGAGACTCCGAAAACGAAACGTTGATCACTTTTGAGCAAAAGGCTGCACACACGCAATTCAAGTTGCTCTGATTGTCATTTAGAGTTACATTATAGGATTATTCAACAACAAGTCAAAATGTGCTCGTGAAAGGCAGAAAACAACACTTTGATAGTTTGATATAACTTGAGAACGAATGCAAAAAACAGTCCACTCTAAGAACAGGCCGCTTGGACACTTTCAGAACAGCTCTGTTAATGACTGAAAACAGCTCTCGAAGAGATTGTCAAAAGAGACTCTGAAAACGAAACGTTGATCACTTTTGAGCAAAAGGCTGCACACACGCAATTCAAGTTGCTCTGATTGTCATTTAGAGTTACATTATAGGATTATTCAACAACAAGTCAAAATGTGCTCGTGAAAGGCAGAAAACAACACTTTGATAGTTTGATATAACTTGAGAACGAATGCAAAAAACAGTCCACTCTAAGAACAGGCCGCTTGGACACTTTCAGAACAGCTCTGTTAATGACTGAAAACAGCTCTCGAAGAGATTGTCAAAAGAGACTCCGAAAACGAAACGTTGATCACTTTTGAGCAAAAGGCTGCACACACGCAATTCAAGTTGCTCTGATTGTCATTTAGAGTTACATTATAGGAGCATTCAGCAACAAGTCAAAATGTGCTCCAGAAAAGCAGAAAACAACACTGATAGAACTTGAGAACGAATGCAAAAAACAGTCCACTCTCAGAACAGGCCGCTTGGACACTTTCAGAACAGCTCTGTTAATGACTGAAAACAGCTCTCGAAGAGATTGTCAAAAGAGACTCTGAAAACGAAACGTTGATCACTTTTGAGCAAAAGGCTGCACACACGCAATTCAAGTTGCTCTGATTGTCATTTAGAGTTACATTATAGGATTATTCAACAACAAGTCAAAATGTGCTCGTGAAAGGCAGAAAACAACACTTTGATAGTTTGATATAACTTGAGAACGAATGCAAAAAACACTCCACTCTAAGAACAGGCCGCTTGGACACTTTCAGAACAGCTCTGTTAATGACTGAAAACAGCTCTCGAAGAGATTGTCAAAAGAGACTCCGAAAACGAAACGTTGATCACTTTTGAGCAAAAGGCTGCACACACGCAATTCAAGTTGCTCTGATTGTCATTTAGAGTTACATTATAGGAGCATTCAGCAACAAGTCAAAATGTGCTCCAGAAAAGCAGAAAACAACACTGATAGAACTTGAGAACGAATGCAAAAAACAGTCCACTCTAAGAACAGGCCGCTTGGACACTTTCAGAACAGCTCTGTTAATGACTGAAAACAGCTCTCGAAGAGATTGTCAAAAGAGACTCTGAAAACGAAACGTTGATCACTTTTGAGCAAAAGGCTGCACACACGCAATTCAAGTTGCACTGATTGTCATTTAGAGTTACATTATAGGATTATTCAACAACAAGTCAAAATGTGCTCGTGAAAGGCAGAAAACAACACTTTGATAGTTTGATATAACTTGAGAACGAATGCAAAAAACAGTCCACTCTAAGAACAGGCCGCTTGGACACTTTCAGAACAGCTCTGTTAATGACTGAAAACAGCTCTCGAAGAGATTGTCAAAAGAGACTCCGAAAACGAAACGTTGACCACTTTTGAGCAAAAGGCTGCACACACGCAATTCAAGTTGCTCTGATTGTCATTTAGAGTTACATTATAGGATTATTCAACAACAAGTCAAAATGTGCTCGTGAAAGGCAGAAAACAACACTTTGATAGTTTGATATAACTTGAGAACGAATGCAAAAAACAGTCCACTCTAAGAACAGGCCGCTTGGACACTTTCAGAACAGCTCTGTTAATGACTGAAAACAGCACTCGAAGAGATTGTCAAAAGAGACTCCGAAAACGAAACGTTGATCACTTTTGAGCAAAAGGCTGCACACACGCAATTCAAGTTGCTCTGATTGTCATTTAGAGTTACATTATAGGATTATTCAACAACAAGTCAAAATGTGCTCGTGAAAGGCAGAAAACAACACTTTGATAGTTTGATATAACTTGAGAACGAATGCAAAAAACAGTCCACTCTAAGAACAGGCCGCTTGGACACTTTCAGAACAGCTCTGTTAATGACTGAAAACAGCTCTCGAAGAGATTGTCAAAAGAGACTCTGAAAACGAAACGTTGATCACTTTTGAGCAAAAGGCTGCACACACGCAATTCAAGTTGCTCTGATTGTCATTTAGAGTTACATTATAGGATTATTCAACAACAAGTCAAAATGTGCTCGTGAAAGGCAGAAAACAACACTTTGATAGTTTGATATAACTTGAGAACGAATGCAAAAAACAGTCCACTCTAAGAACAGGCCGCTTGGACACTTTCAGAACAGCTCTGTTAATGACTGAAAACAGCTCTCGAAGAGATTGTCAAAAGAGACTCCGAAAACGAAGCGTTGATCACTTTTGAGCAAAAGGCTGCACACACGCAATTCAAGTTGCTCTGATTGTCATTTAGAGTTACATTATAGGATTATTCAACAACAAGTCAAAATGTGCTCCAGAAAAGCAGAAAACAACACTGATAGAACTTGAGAACGAATGCAAAAAACAGTCCACTCTCAGAACAGGCCGCTTGGACACTTTCAGAACAGCTCTGTTAATGACTGAAAACAGCTCTCGAAGAGATTGTCAAAAGAGACTCCGAAAACGAAACGTTGATCACTTTTGAGCAAAAGGCTGCACACACGCAATTCAAGTTGCTCTGATTGTCATTTAGAGTTACATTATAGGATTATTCAACAACAAGTCAAAATGTGCTCGTGAAAGGCAGAAAACAACACTTTGATAGTTTGATATAACTTGAGAACGAATGCAAAAAACACTCCACTCTAAGAACAGGCCGCTTGGACACTTTCAGAACAGCTCTGTTAATGACTGAAAACAGCTCTCGAAGAGATTGTCAAAAGAGACTCCGAAAACGAAACGTTGATCACTTTTGAGCAAAAGGCTGCACACACGCAATTCAAGTTGCTCTGATTGTCATTTAAAGTTACATTATAGGATTATTCAACAACAAGTTAAAATGTGCTCGTGAAAGGCAGAAAACAACACTTTGATAGTTTGATATAACTTGAGAACGAATGCAAAAAACAGTCCACTCTAAGAACAGGCCGCTTGGACACTTTCAGAACAGCTCTGTTAATGACTGAAAACAGCTCTCGAAGAGATTGTCAAAAGAGACTCCGAAAACGAAACGTTGATCACTTTTGAGCAAAAGGCTGCACACACGCAATTCAAGTTGCTCTGATTGTCATTTAGAGTTACATTATAGGATTATTCAACAACAAGTTAAAATGTGCTCGTGAAAGGCAGAAAACAACACTTTGATAGTTTGATATAACTTGAGAACGAATGCAAAAAACAGTCCACTCTAAGAACAGGCCGCTTGGACACTTTCAGAACAGCTCTGTTAATGACTGAAAACAGCTCTCGAAGAGATTGTCAAAAGAGACTCCGAAAACGAAACGTTGATCACTTTTGAGCAAAATGCTGCACACACGCAATTCAAGTTGCTCTGATTGTCATTTAGAGTTACATTATAGGATTATTCAACAACAAGTCAAAATGTGCTCGTGAAAGGCAGAAAACAACACTTTGATAGTTTGATATAACTTGAGAACGAATGCAAAAAACAGTCCACTCTAAGAATAGGCCGCTTGGACACTTTCAGAACAGCTCTGTTAATGACTGAAAACAGCTCTCGAAGAGATTGTCAAAAGAGACTCCGAAAACGAAACGTTGATCACTTTTGAGCAAAAGGCTGCACACACGCAATTCAAGTTGCTCTGATTGTCATTTAGAGTTACATTATAGGAGCATTCAGCAACAAGTCAAAATGTGCTCCAGAAAAGCAGAAAACAACACTGATAGAACTTGAGAACGAATGCAAAAACAGTCCACTCTCAGAACAGGCCGCTTGGACACTTTCAGAACAGCTCTGTTAATGACTGAAAACAGCTCTCGAAGAGATTGTCAAAAGAGACTCTGAAAACGAAACGTTGATTACTTTTGAGCAAAAGGCTGCACACACGCAATTCAAGTTGCTCTGATTGTCATTTAGAGTAACATTATAGGATTATTCAACAACAAGTCAAAATGTGCTCGTGAAAGGCAGAAAACAACACTTTGATAGTTTGATATAACTTGAGAACGAATGCAAAAAACAGTCCACTCTAAGAACAGGCCGCTTGGACACTTTCAGAACAGCTCTGTTAATGACTGAAAACAGCTCTCGAAGAGATTGTCAAAAGAGACTCCGAAAACGAAACGTTGATCACTTTTGAGCAAAAGGCTGCACACACGCAATTCAAGTTGCTCTGATTGTCATTTAGAGTTACATTATAGGATTATTCAACAACAAGTCAAAATGTGCTCGTGAAAGGCAGAAAACAACACTTTGATAGTTTGATATAACTTGAGAACGAATGCAAAAAACAGTCCACTCTAAGAACAGGCCGCTTGGACACTTTCAGAACAGCTCTGTTAATGACTGAAAACAGCTCTCGAAGAGATTGTCAAAAGAGACTCTGAAAACGAAACGTTGATCACTTTTGAGCAAAAGGCTGCACACACGCAATTCAAGTTGCTCTGATTGTCATTTAGAGTTACATTATAGGATTATTCAACAACAAGTCAAAATGTGCTCGTGAAAGGCAGAAAACAACACTTTGATAGTTTGATATAACTTGAGAACGAATGCAAAAAACACTCCACTCTAAGAACAGGCCGCTTGGACACTTTCAGAACAGCTCTGTTAATGACTGAAAACAGCTCTCGAAGAGATTGTCAAAAGAGACTCCGAAAACGAAACGTTGATCACTTTTGAGCAAAATGCTGCACACACGCAATTCAAGTTGCTCTGATTGTCATTTAGAGTTACATTATAGGATTATTCAACAACAAGTCAAAATGTGCTCGTGAAAGGCAGAAAACAACACTTTGATAGTTTGATATAACTTGAGAACGAATGCAAAAAACAGTCCACTCTAAGAACAGGCCGCTTGGACACTTTCAGAACAGCTCTGTTAATGACTGAAAACAGCTCTCGAAGAGATTGTCAAAAGAGACTCTGAAAACGAAACGTTGATCACTTTTGAGCAAAAGGCTGCACACACGCAATTCAAGTTGCTCTGATTGTCATTTAGAGTTACATTATAGGATTATTCAACAACAAGTCAAAATGTGCTCGTGAAAGGCAGAAAACAACACTTTGATAGTTTGATATAACTTGAGAACGAATGCAAAAAACAGTCCACTCTAAGAACAGGCCGCTTGGACACTTTCAGAACAGCTCTGTTAATGACTGAAAACAGCTCTCGAAGAGATTGTCAAAAGAGACTCCGAAAACGAAACGTTGATCACTTTTGAGCAAAAGGCTGCACACACGCAATTCAAGTTGCTCTGATTGTCATTTAGAGTTACATTATAGGAGCATTCAGCAACAAGTCAAAATGTGCTCCAGAAAAGCAGAAAACAACACTGATAGAACTTGAGAACGAATGCAAAAAACAGTCCACTCTCAGAACAGGCCGCTTGGACACTTTCAGAACAGCTCTGTTAATGACTGAAAACAGCTCTCGAAGAGATTGTCAAAAGAGACTCTGAAAACGAAACGTTGATCACTTTTGAGCAAAAGGCTGCACACACGCAATTCAAGTTGCTCTGATTGTCATTTAGAGTTACATTATAGGATTATTCAACAACAAGTCAAAATGTGCTCGTGAAAGGCAGAAAACAACACTTTGATAGTTTGATATAACTTGAGAACGAATGCAAAAAACACTCCACTCTAAGAACAGGCCGCTTGGACACTTTCAGAACAGCTCTGTTAATGACTGAAAACAGCTCTCGAAGAGATTGTCAAAAGAGACTCCGAAAACGAAACGTTGATCACTTTTGAGCAAAAGGCTGCACACACGCAATTCAAGTTGCTCTGATTGTCATTTAGAGTTACATTATAGGAGCATTCAGCAACAAGTCAAAATGTGCTCCAGAAAAGCAGAAAACAACACTGATAGAACTTGAGAACGAATGCAAAAAACAGTCCACTCTAAGAACAGGCCGCTTGGACACTTTCAGAACAGCTCTGTTAATGACTGAAAACAGCTCTCGAAGAGATTGTCAAAAGAGACTCTGAAAACGAAACGTTGATCACTTTTGAGCAAAAGGCTGCACACACGCAATTCAAGTTGCACTGATTGTCATTTAGAGTTACATTATAGGATTATTCAACAACAAGTCAAAATGTGCTCGTGAAAGGCAGAAAACAACACTTTGATAGTTTGATATAACTTGAGAACGAATGCAAAAAACAGTCCACTCTAAGAACAGGCCGCTTGGACACTTTCAGAACAGCTCTGTTAATGACTGAAAACAGCTCTCGAAGAGATTGTCAAAAGAGACTCCGAAAACGAAACGTTGACCACTTTTGAGCAAAAGGCTGCACACACGCAATTCAAGTTGCTCTGATTGTCATTTAGAGTTACATTATAGGATTATTCAACAACAAGTCAAAATGTGCTCGTGAAAGGCAGAAAACAACACTTTGATAGTTTGATATAACTTGAGAACGAATGCAAAAAACAGTCCACTCTAAGAACAGGCCGCTTGGACACTTTCAGAACAGCTCTGTTAATGACTGAAAACAGCTCTCGAAGAGATTGTCAAAAGAGACTCCGAAAACGAAACGTTGATCACTTTTGAGCAAAAGGCTGCACACACGCAATTCAAGTTGCTCTGATTGTCATTTAGAGTTACATTATAGGATTATTCAACAACAAGTCAAAATGTGCTCGTGAAAGGCAGAAAACAACACTTTGATAGTTTGATATAACTTGAGAACGAATGCAAAAAACAGTCCACTCTAAGAACAGGCCGCTTGGACACTTTCAGAACAGCTCTGTTAATGACTGAAAACAGCTCTCGAAGAGATTGTCAAAAGAGACTCTGAAAACGAAACGTTGATCACTTTTGAGCAAAAGGCTGCACACACGCAATTCAAGTTGCTCTGATTGTCATTTAGAGTTACATTATAGGATTATTCAACAACAAGTCAAAATGTGCTCGTGAAAGGCAGAAAACAACACTTTGATAGTTTGATATAACTTGAGAACGAATGCAAAAAACAGTCCACTCTAAGAACAGGCCGCTTGGACACTTTCAGAACAGCTCTGTTAATGACTGAAAACAGCTCTCGAAGAGATTGTCAAAAGAGACTCCGAAAACGAAACGTTGATCACTTTTGAGCAAAAGGCTGCACACACGCAATTCAAGTTGCTCTGATTGTCATTTAGAGTTACATTATAGGAGCATTCAGCAACAAGTCAAAATGTGCTCCAGAAAAGCAGAAAACAACACTGATAGAACTTGAGAACGAATGCAAAAAACAGTCCACTCTCAGAACAGGCCGCTTGGACACTTTCAGAACAGCTCTGTTAATGACTGAAAACAGCTCTCGAAGAGATTGTCAAAAGAGACTCTGAAAACGAAACGTTGATCACTTTTGAGCAAAAGGCTGCACACACGCAATTCAAGTTGCTCTGATTGTCATTTAGAGTTACATTATAGGATTATTCAACAACAAGTCAAAATGTGCTCGTGAAAGGCAGAAAACAACACTTTGATAGTTTGATATAACTTGAGAACGAATGCAAAAAACACTCCACTCTAAGAACAGGCCGCTTGGACACTTTCAGAACAGCTCTGTTAATGACTGAAAACAGCTCTCGAAGAGATTGTCAAAAGAGACTCCGAAAACGAAACGTTGATCACTTTTGAGCAAAAGGCTGCACACACGCAATTCAAGTTGCTCTGATTGTCATTTAGAGTTACATTATAGGAGCATTCAGCAACAAGTCAAAATGTGCTCCAGAAAAGCAGAAAACAACACTGATAGAACTTGAGAACGAATGCAAAAAACAGTCCACTCTAAGAACAGGCCGCTTGGACACTTTCAGAACAGCTCTGTTAATGACTGAAAACAGCTCTCGAAGAGATTGTCAAAAGAGACTCTGAAAACGAAACGTTGATCACTTTTGAGCAAAAGGCTGCACACACGCAATTCAAGTTGCACTGATTGTCATTTAGAGTTACATTATAGGATTATTCAACAACAAGTCAAAATGTGCTCGTGAAAGGCAGAAAACAACACTTTGATAGTTTGATATAACTTGAGAACGAATGCAAAAAACAGTCCACTCTAAGAACAGGCCGCTTGGACACTTTCAGAACAGCTCTGTTAATGACTGAAAACAGCTCTCGAAGAGATTGTCAAAAGAGACTCCGAAAACGAAACGTTGACCACTTTTGAGCAAAAGGCTGCACACACGCAATTCAAGTTGCTCTGATTGTCATTTAGAGTTACATTATAGGATTATTCAACAACAAGTCAAAATGTGCTCGTGAAAGGCAGAAAACAACACTTTGATAGTTTGATATAACTTGAGAACGAATGCAAAAAACAGTCCACTCTAAGAACAGGCCGCTTGGACACTTTCAGAACAGCTCTGTTAATGACTGAAAACAGCACTCGAAGAGATTGTCAAAAGAGACTCCGAAAACGAAACGTTGATCACTTTTGAGCAAAAGGCTGCACACACGCAATTCAAGTTGCTCTGATTGTCATTTAGAGTTACATTATAGGATTATTCAACAACAAGTCAAAATGTGCTCGTGAAAGGCAGAAAACAACACTTTGATAGTTTGATATAACTTGAGAACGAATGCAAAAAACAGTCCACTCTAAGAACAGGCCGCTTGGACACTTTCAGAACAGCTCTGTTAATGACTGAAAACAGCTCTCGAAGAGATTGTCAAAAGAGACTCTGAAAACGAAACGTTGATCACTTTTGAGCAAAAGGCTGCACACACGCAATTCAAGTTGCTCTGATTGTCATTTAGAGTTACATTATAGGATTATTCAACAACAAGTCAAAATGTGCTCGTGAAAGGCAGAAAACAACACTTTGATAGTTTGATATAACTTGAGAACGAATGCAAAAAACAGTCCACTCTAAGAACAGGCCGCTTGGACACTTTCAGAACAGCTCTGTTAATGACTGAAAACAGCTCTCGAAGAGATTGTCAAAAGAGACTCCGAAAACGAAGCGTTGATCACTTTTGAGCAAAAGGCTGCACACACGCAATTCAAGTTGCTCTGATTGTCATTTAGAGTTACATTATAGGATTATTCAACAACAAGTCAAAATGTGCTCCAGAAAAGCAGAAAACAACACTGATAGAACTTGAGAACGAATGCAAAAAACAGTCCACTCTCAGAACAGGCCGCTTGGACACTTTCAGAACAGCTCTGTTAATGACTGAAAACAGCTCTCGAAGAGATTGTCAAAAGAGACTCCGAAAACGAAACGTTGATCACTTTTGAGCAAAAGGCTGCACACACGCAATTCAAGTTGCTCTGATTGTCATTTAGAGTTACATTATAGGATTATTCAACAACAAGTCAAAATGTGCTCGTGAAAGGCAGAAAACAACACTTTGATAGTTTGATATAACTTGAGAACGAATGCAAAAAACACTCCACTCTAAGAACAGGCCGCTTGGACACTTTCAGAACAGCTCTGTTAATGACTGAAAACAGCTCTCGAAGAGATTGTCAAAAGAGACTCCGAAAACGAAACGTTGATCACTTTTGAGCAAAAGGCTGCACACACGCAATTCAAGTTGCTCTGATTGTCATTTAAAGTTACATTATAGGATTATTCAACAACAAGTTAAAATGTGCTCGTGAAAGGCAGAAAACAACACTTTGATAGTTTGATATAACTTGAGAACGAATGCAAAAAACAGTCCACTCTAAGAACAGGCCGCTTGGACACTTTCAGAACAGCTCTGTTAATGACTGAAAACAGCTCTCGAAGAGATTGTCAAAAGAGACTCCGAAAACGAAACGTTGATCACTTTTGAGCAAAAGGCTGCACACACGCAATTCAAGTTGCTCTGATTGTCATTTAGAGTTACATTATAGGATTATTCAACAACAAGTTAAAATGTGCTCGTGAAAGGCAGAAAACAACACTTTGATAGTTTGATATAACTTGAGAACGAATGCAAAAAACAGTCCACTCTAAGAACAGGCCGCTTGGACACTTTCAGAACAGCTCTGTTAATGACTGAAAACAGCTCTCGAAGAGATTGTCAAAAGAGACTCCGAAAACGAAACGTTGATCACTTTTGAGCAAAAGGCTGCACACACGCAATTCAAGTTGCTCTGATTGTCATTTAGAGTTACATTATAGGATTATTCAACAACAAGTCAAAATGTGCTCGTGAAAGGCAGAAAACAACACTTTGATAGTTTGATATAACTTGAGAACGAATGCAAAAAACAGTCCACTCTAAGAACAGGCCGCTTGGACACTTTCAGAACAGCTCTGTTAATGACTGAAAACAGCTCTCGAAGAGATTGTCAAAAGAGACTCTGAAAACGAAACGTTGATCACTTTTGAGCAAAAGGCTGCACACACGCAATTCAAGTTGCTCTGATTGTCATTTAGAGTTACATTATAGGATTATTCAACAACAAGTCAAAATGTGCTCGTGAAAGGCAGAAAACAACACTTTGATAGTTTGATATAACTTGAGAACGAATGCAAAAAACAGTCCACTCTAAGAACAGGCCGCTTGGACACTTTCAGAACAGCTCTGTTAATGACTGAAAACAGCTCTCGAAGAGATTGTCAAAAGAGACTCCGAAAACGAAACGTTGATCACTTTTGAGCAAAAGGCTGCACACACGCAATTCAAGTTGCTCTGATTGTCATTTAGAGTTACATTATAGGAGCATTCAGCAACAAGTCAAAATGTGCTCCAGAAAAGCAGAAAACAACACTGATAGAACTTGAGAACGAATGCAAAAAACAGTCCACTCTCAGAACAGGCCGCTTGGACACTTTCAGAACAGCTCTGTTAATGACTGAAAACAGCTCTCGAAGAGATTGTCAAAAGAGACTCTGAAAACGAAACGTTGATCACTTTTGAGCAAAAGGCTGCACACACGCAATTCAAGTTGCTCTGATTGTCATTTAGAGTTACATTATAGGATTATTCAACAACAAGTCAAAATGTGCTCGTGAAAGGCAGAAAACAACACTTTGATAGTTTGATATAACTTGAGAACGAATGCAAAAAACACTCCACTCTAAGAACAGGCCGCTTGGACACTTTCAGAACAGCTCTGTTAATGACTGAAAACAGCTCTCGAAGAGATTGTCAAAAGAGACTCCGAAAACGAAACGTTGATCACTTTTGAGCAAAAGGCTGCACACACGCAATTCAAGTTGCTCTGATTGTCATTTAGAGTTACATTATAGGAGCATTCAGCAACAAGTCAAAATGTGCTCCAGAAAAGCAGAAAACAACACTGATAGAACTTGAGAACGAATGCAAAAAACAGTCCACTCTAAGAACAGGCCGCTTGGACACTTTCAGAACAGCTCTGTTAATGACTGAAAACAGCTCTCGAAGAGATTGTCAAAAGAGACTCTGAAAACGAAACGTTGATCACTTTTGAGCAAAAGGCTGCACACACGCAATTCAAGTTGCACTGATTGTCATTTAGAGTTACATTATAGGATTATTCAACAACAAGTCAAAATGTGCTCGTGAAAGGCAGAAAACAACACTTTGATAGTTTGATATAACTTGAGAACGAATGCAAAAAACAGTCCACTCTAAGAACAGGCCGCTTGGACACTTTCAGAACAGCTCTGTTAATGACTGAAAACAGCTCTCGAAGAGATTGTCAAAAGAGACTCCGAAAACGAAACGTTGACCACTTTTGAGCAAAAGGCTGCACACACGCAATTCAAGTTGCTCTGATTGTCATTTAGAGTTACATTATAGGAGCATTCAGCAACAAGTCAAAATGTGCTCCAGAAAAGCAGAAAACAACACTGATAGAACTTGAGAACGAATGCAAAAAACAGTCCACTCTAAGAACAGGCCGCTTGGACACTTTCAGAACAGCTCTGTTAATGACTGAAAACAGCTCTCGAAGAGATTGTCAAAAGAGACTCTGAAAACGAAACGTTGATCACTTTTGAGCAAAAGGCTGCACACACGCAATTCAAGTTGCACTGATTGTCATTTAGAGTTACATTATAGGATTATTCAACAACAAGTCAAAATGTGCTCGTGAAAGGCAGAAAACAACACTTTGATAGTTTGATATAACTTGAGAACGAATGCAAAAAACAGTCCACTCTAAGAACAGGCCGCTTGGACACTTTCAGAACAGCTCTGTTAATGACTGAAAACAGCTCTCGAAGAGATTGTCAAAAGAGACTCCGAAAACGAAACGTTGACCACTTTTGAGCAAAAGGCTGCACACACGCAATTCAAGTTGCTCTGATTGTCATTTAGAGTTACATTATAGGATTATTCAACAACAAGTCAAAATGTGCTCGTGAAAGGCAGAAAACAACACTTTGATAGTTTGATATAACTTGAGAACGAATGCAAAAAACAGTCCACTCTAAGAACAGGCCGCTTGGACACTTTCAGAACAGCTCTGTTAATGACTGAAAACAGCTCTCGAAGAGATTGTCAAAAGAGACTCCGAAAACGAAACGTTGATCACTTTTGAGCAAAAGGCTGCACACACGCAATTCAAGTTGCTCTGATTGTCATTTAGAGTTACATTATAGGATTATTCAACAACAAGTCAAAATGTGCTCGTGAAAGGCAGAAAACAACACTTTGATAGTTTGATATAACTTGAGAACGAATGCAAAAAACAGTCCACTCTAAGAACAGGCCGCTTGGACACTTTCAGAACAGCTCTGTTAATGACTGAAAACAGCTCTCGAAGAGATTGTCAAAAGAGACTCTGAAAACGAAACGTTGATCACTTTTGAGCAAAAGGCTGCACACACGCAATTCAAGTTGCTCTGATTGTCATTTAGAGTTACATTATAGGATTATTCAACAACAAGTCAAAATGTGCTCGTGAAAGGCAGAAAACAACACTTTGATAGTTTGATATAACTTGAGAACGAATGCAAAAAACAGTCCACTCTAAGAACAGGCCGCTTGGACACTTTCAGAACAGCTCTGTTAATGACTGAAAACAGCTCTCGAAGAGATTGTCAAAAGAGACTCCGAAAACGAAGCGTTGATCACTTTTGAGCAAAAGGCTGCACACACGCAATTCAAGTTGCTCTGATTGTCATTTAGAGTTACATTATAGGATTATTCAACAACAAGTCAAAATGTGCTCCAGAAAAGCAGAAAACAACACTGATAGAACTTGAGAACGAATGCAAAAAACAGTCCACTCTCAGAACAGGCCGCTTGGACACTTTCAGAACAGCTCTGTTAATGACTGAAAACAGCTCTCGAAGAGATTGTCAAAAGAGACTCCGAAAACGAAACGTTGATCACTTTTGAGCAAAAGGCTGCACACACGCAATTCAAGTTGCTCTGATTGTCATTTAGAGTTACATTATAGGATTATTCAACAACAAGTCAAAATGTGCTCGTGAAAGGCAGAAAACAACACTTTGATAGTTTGATATAACTTGAGAACGAATGCAAAAAACACTCCACTCTAAGAACAGGCCGCTTGGACACTTTCAGAACAGCTCTGTTAATGACTGAAAACAGCTCTCGAAGAGATTGTCAAAAGAGACTCCGAAAACGAAACGTTGATCACTTTTGAGCAAAAGGCTGCACACACGCAATTCAAGTTGCTCTGATTGTCATTTAAAGTTACATTATAGGATTATTCAACAACAAGTTAAAATGTGCTCGTGAAAGGCAGAAAACAACACTTTGATAGTTTGATATAACTTGAGAACGAATGCAAAAAACAGTCCACTCTAAGAACAGGCCGCTTGGACACTTTCAGAACAGCTCTGTTAATGACTGAAAACAGCTCTCGAAGAGATTGTCAAAAGAGACTCTGAAAACGAAACGTTGATCACTTTTGAGCAAAAGGCTGCACACACGCAATTCAAGTTGCACTGATTGTCATTTAGAGTTACATTATAGGATTATTCAACAACAAGTCAAAATGTGCTCGTGAAAGGCAGAAAACAACACTTTGATAGTTTGATATAACTTGAGAACGAATGCAAAAAACAGTCCACTCTAAGAACAGGCCGCTTGGACACTTTCAGAACAGCTCTGTTAATGACTGAAAACAGCTCTCGAAGAGATTGTCAAAAGAGACTCCGAAAACGAAACGTTGACCACTTTTGAGCAAAAGGCTGCACACACGCAATTCAAGTTGCTCTGATTGTCATTTAGAGTTACATTATAGGATTATTCAACAACAAGTCAAAATGTGCTCGTGAAAGGCAGAAAACAACACTTTGATAGTTTGATATAACTTGAGAACGAATGCAAAAAACAGTCCACTCTAAGAACAGGCCGCTTGGACACTTTCAGAACAGCTCTGTTAATGACTGAAAACAGCTCTCGAAGAGATTGTCAAAAGAGACTCCGAAAACGAAACGTTGATCACTTTTGAGCAAAAGGCTGCACACACGCAATTCAAGTTGCTCTGATTGTCATTTAGAGTTACATTATAGGATTATTCAACAACAAGTCAAAATGTGCTCGTGAAAGGCAGAAAACAACACTTTGATAGTTTGATATAACTTGAGAACGAATGCAAAAAACAGTCCACTCTAAGAACAGGCCGCTTGGACACTTTCAGAACAGCTCTGTTAATGACTGAAAACAGCTCTCGAAGAGATTGTCAAAAGAGACTCTGAAAACGAAACGTTGATCACTTTTGAGCAAAAGGCTGCACACACGCAATTCAAGTTGCTCTGATTGTCATTTAGAGTTACATTATAGGATTATTCAACAACAAGTCAAAATGTGCTCGTGAAAGGCAGAAAACAACACTTTGATAGTTTGATATAACTTGAGAACGAATGCAAAAAACAGTCCACTCTAAGAACAGGCCGCTTGGACACTTTCAGAACAGCTCTGTTAATGACTGAAAACAGCTCTCGAAGAGATTGTCAAAAGAGACTCCGAAAACGAAGCGTTGATCACTTTTGAGCAAAAGGCTGCACACACGCAATTCAAGTTGCTCTGATTGTCATTTAGAGTTACATTATAGGATTATTCAACAACAAGTCAAAATGTGCTCCAGAAAAGCAGAAAACAACACTGATAGAACTTGAGAACGAATGCAAAAAACAGTCCACTCTCAGAACAGGCCGCTTGGACACTTTCAGAACAGCTCTGTTAATGACTGAAAACAGCTCTCGAAGAGATTGTCAAAAGAGACTCCGAAAACGAAACGTTGATCACTTTTGAGCAAAAGGCTGCACACACGCAATTCAAGTTGCTCTGATTGTCATTTAGAGTTACATTATAGGATTATTCAACAACAAGTTAAAATGTGCTCGTGAAAGGCAGAAAACAACACTTTGATAGTTTGATATAACTTGAGAACGAATGCAAAAAACAGTCCACTCTAAGAACAGGCCGCTTGGACACTTTCAGAACAGCTCTGTTAATGACTGAAAACAGCTCTCGAAGAGATTGTCAAAAGAGACTCCGAAAACGAAACGTTGATCACTTTTGAGCAAAATGCTGCACACACGCAATTCAAGTTGCTCTGATTGTCATTTAGAGTTACATTATAGGATTATTCAACAACAAGTCAAAATGTGCTCGTGAAAGGCAGAAAACAACACTTTGATAGTTTGATATAACTTGAGAACGAATGCAAAAAACAGTCCACTCTAAGAATAGGCCGCTTGGACACTTTCAGAACAGCTCTGTTAATGACTGAAAACAGCTCTCGAAGAGATTGTCAAAAGAGACTCCGAAAACGAAACGTTGATCACTTTTGAGCAAAAGGCTGCACACACGCAATTCAAGTTGCTCTGATTGTCATTTAGAGTTACATTATAGGATTATTCAACAACAAGTCAAAATGTGCTCGTGAAAGGCAGAAAACAACACTTTGATAGTTTGATATAACTTGAGAACGAATGCAAAAAACAGTCCACTCTAAGAACAGGCCGCTTGGACACTTTCAGAACAGCTCTGTTAATGACTGAAAACAGCTCTCGAAGAGATTGTCAAAAGAGACTCTGAAAACGAAACGTTGATCACTTTTGAGCAAAAGGCTGCACACACGCAATTCAAGTTGCTCTGATTGTCATTTAGAGTTACATTATAGGATTATTCAACAACAAGTCAAAATGTGCTCGTGAAAGGCAGAAAACAACACTTTGATAGTTTGATATAACTTGAGAACGAATGCAAAAAACAGTCCACTCTAAGAACAGGCCGCTTGGACACTTTCAGAACAGCTCTGTTAATGACTGAAAACAGCTCTCGAAGAGATTGTCAAAAGAGACTCCGAAAACGAAACGTTGATCACTTTTGAGCAAAAGGCTGCACACACGCAATTCAAGTTGCTCTGATTGTCATTTAGAGTTACATTATAGGAGCATTCAGCAACAAGTCAAAATGTGCTCCAGAAAAGCAGAAAACAACACTGATAGAACTTGAGAACGAATGCAAAAAACAGTCCACTCTCAGAACAGGCCGCTTGGACACTTTCAGAACAGCTCTGTTAATGACTGAAAACAGCTCTCGAAGAGATTGTCAAAAGAGACTCTGAAAACGAAACGTTGATCACTTTTGAGCAAAAGGCTGCACACACGCAATTCAAGTTGCTCTGATTGTCATTTAGAGTTACATTATAGGATTATTCAACAACAAGTCAAAATGTGCTCGTGAAAGGCAGAAAACAACACTTTGATAGTTTGATATAACTTGAGAACGAATGCAAAAAACACTCCACTCTAAGAACAGGCCGCTTGGACACTTTCAGAACAGCTCTGTTAATGACTGAAAACAGCTCTCGAAGAGATTGTCAAAAGAGACTCCGAAAACGAAACGTTGATCACTTTTGAGCAAAAGGCTGCACACACGCAATTCAAGTTGCTCTGATTGTCATTTAGAGTTACATTATAGGAGCATTCAGCAACAAGTCAAAATGTGCTCCAGAAAAGCAGAAAACAACACTGATAGAACTTGAGAACGAATGCAAAAAACAGTCCACTCTAAGAACAGGCCGCTTGGACACTTTCAGAACAGCTCTGTTAATGACTGAAAACAGCTCTCGAAGAGATTGTCAAAAGAGACTCTGAAAACGAAACGTTGATCACTTTTGAGCAAAAGGCTGCACACACGCAATTCAAGTTGCACTGATTGTCATTTAGAGTTACATTATAGGATTATTCAACAACAAGTCAAAATGTGCTCGTGAAAGGCAGAAAACAACACTTTGATAGTTTGATATAACTTGAGAACGAATGCAAAAAACAGTCCACTCTAAGAACAGGCCGCTTGGACACTTTCAGAACAGCTCTGTTAATGACTGAAAACAGCTCTCGAAGAGATTGTCAAAAGAGACTCCGAAAACGAAACGTTGACCACTTTTGAGCAAAAGGCTGCACACACGCAATTCAAGTTGCTCTGATTGTCATTTAGAGTTACATTATAGGAGCATTCAGCAACAAGTCAAAATGTGCTCCAGAAAAGCAGAAAACAACACTGATAGAACTTGAGAACGAATGCAAAAAACAGTCCACTCTAAGAACAGGCCGCTTGGACACTTTCAGAACAGCTCTGTTAATGACTGAAAACAGCTCTCGAAGAGATTGTCAAAAGAGACTCTGAAAACGAAACGTTGATCACTTTTGAGCAAAAGGCTGCACACACGCAATTCAAGTTGCACTGATTGTCATTTAGAGTTACATTATAGGATTATTCAACAACAAGTCAAAATGTGCTCGTGAAAGGCAGAAAACAACACTTTGATAGTTTGATATAACTTGAGAACGAATGCAAAAAACAGTCCACTCTAAGAACAGGCCGCTTGGACACTTTCAGAACAGCTCTGTTAATGACTGAAAACAGCTCTCGAAGAGATTGTCAAAAGAGACTCCGAAAACGAAACGTTGACCACTTTTGAGCAAAAGGCTGCACACATGAGCAAAAGGCTGCACACACGCAATTCAAGTTGCTCTGATTGTCATTTAGAGTTACATTATAGGATTATTCAACAACAAGTCAAAATGTGCTCGTGAAAGGCAGAAAACAACACTTTGATAGTTTGATATAACTTGAGAACGAATGCAAAAAAAAATCCACTCTAAGAACAGGCCGCTTGGACACTTTCAGAACAGCTCTGTTAATGACTGAAAACAGCTCTCGAAGAGATTGTCAAAAGAGACTCCGAAAACGAAACGTTGATCACTTTTGAGCAAAAGGCTGCACACACGCAATTCAAGTTGCTCTGATTGTCATTTAGAGTTACATTATAGGATTATTCAACAACAAGTCAAAATGTGCTCGTGAAAGGCAGAAAACAACACTTTGATAGTTTGATATACCTTGAGAAGGAATGCAAAAAACAGTCCACTCTAAGAACAGGCCGCTTGGACACTTTCAGAACAGCTCTGTTAATGACTGAAAACAGCTCTCGAAGAGATTGTCAAAAGAGACTCCGAAAACGAAACGTTGATCACTTTTGAGCAAAAGGCTGCACACACGCAATTCAAGTTGCTCTGATTGTCATTTAGAGTTACATTATAGGATTATTCAACAACAAGTCAAAATGTGCTCGTGAAAGGCAGAAAACAACACTTTGATAGTTTGATATAACTTGAGAACGAATGCAAAAAACAGTCCACTCTAAGAACAGGCCGCTTGGACACTTTCAGAACAGCTCTGTTAATGACTGAAAACAGCTCTCGAAGAGATTGTCAAAAGAGACTCTGAAAACGAAACGTTGATCACTTTTGAGCAAAAGGCTGCACACACGCAATTCAAGTTGCTCTGATTGTCATTTAGAGTTACATTATAGGATTATTCAACAACAAGTCAAAATGTGCTCGTGAAAGGCAGAAAACAACACTTTGATAGTTTGATATACCTTGAGAAGGAATGCAAAAAACAGTCCACTCTAAGAACAGGCCGCTTGGACACTTTCAGAACAGCTCTGTTAATGACTGAAAACAGCTCTCGAAGAGATTGTCAAAAGAGACTCCGAAAACGAAACGTTGATCACTTTTGAGCAAAAGGCTGCACACACGCAATTCAAGTTGCTCTGATTGTCATTTAGAGTTACATTATAGGATTATTCAACAACAAGTCAAAATGTGCTCGTGAAAGGCAGAAAACAACACTTTGATAGTTTGATATAACTTGAGAACGAATGCAAAAAACAGTCCACTCTAAGAACAGGCCGCTTGGACACTTTCAGAACAGCTCTGTTAATGACTGAAAACAGCTCTCGAAGAGATTGTCAAAAGAGACTCTGAAAACGAAACGTTGATCACTTTTGAGCAAAAGGCTGCACACACGCAATTCAAGTTGCTCTGATTGTCATTTAGAGTTACATTATAGGATTATTCAACAACAAGTCAAAATGTGCTCGTGAAAGGCAGAAAACAACACTTTGATAGTTTGATATAACTTGAGAACGAATGCAAAAAACAGTCCACTCTAAGAACAGGCCGCTTGGACACTTTCAGAACAGTTCTGTTAATGACTGAAAACAGCTCTCGAAGAGATTGTCAAAAGAGACTCCGAAAACGAAACGTTGATCACTTTTGAGCAAAAGGCTGCACACACGCAATTCAAGTTGCTCTGATTGTCATTTAGAGTTACATTATAGGAGCATTCAACAACAAGTCAAAATGTGCTCGAGAAAGGCAGAAAACAACACTTTGATATAACTTGAGAAGGAATGCAAAAAACAGTCCACTCTCAGAACAGGCCGCTTGGACACTTTCAGAACAGCTCTGTTAATGACTGAAAACAGCTCTCGAAGAGATTGTCAAAAGAGACTCTGAAAACGAAACGTTGATCACTTTTGAGCAAAAGGCTGCACACACGCAATTCAAGTTGCTCTGATTGTCATTTAGAGTTACATTATAGGATTATTCAACAACAAGTCAAAATGTGCTCGTGAAAGGCAGAAAACAACACTTTGATAGTTTGATATAACTTGAGAACGAATGCAAAAAACAGTCCACTCTAAGAACAGGCCGCTTGGACACTTTCAGAACAGCTCTGTTAATGACTGAAAACAGCTCTCGAAGAGATTGTCAAAAGAGACTCCGAAAACGAAACGTTGATCACTTTTGAGCAAAAGGCTGCACACACGCAATTCAAGTTGCTCTGATTGTCATTTAGAGTTACATTATAGGATTATTCAACAACAAGTCAAAATGTGCTCGTGAAAGGCAGAAAACAACACTTTGATAGTTTGATATAACTTGAGAACGAATGCAAAAAACAGTCCACTCTAAGAACAGGCCGCTTGGACACTTTCAGAACAGCTCTGTTAATGACTGAAAACAGCTCTCGAAGAGATTGTCAAAAGAGACTCTGAAAACGAAACGTTGATCACTTTTGAGCAAAAGGCTGCACACACGCAATTCAAGTTGCTCTGATTGTCATTTAGAGTTACATTATAGGATTATTCAACAACAAGTCAAAATGTGCTCGTGAAAGGCAGAAAACAACACTTTGATAGTTTGATATAACTTGAGAACGAATGCAAAAAACAGTCCACTCTAAGAACAGGCCGCTTGGACACTTTCAGAACAGCTCTGTTAATGACTGAAAACAGCTCTCGAAGAGATTGTCAAAAGAGACTCCGAAAACGAAACGTTGATCACTTTTGAGCAAAAGGCTGCACACACGCAATTCAAGTTGCTCTGATTGTCATTTAGAGTTACATTATAGGAGCATTCAACAACAAGTCAAAATGTGCTCGAGAAAGGCAGAAAACAACACTTTGATATAACTTGAGAAGGAATGCAAAAAACAGTCCACTCTCAGAACAGGCCGCTTGGACACTTTCAGAACAGCTCTGTTAATGACTGAAAACAGCTCTCGAAGAGATTGTCAAAAGAGACTCCGAAAACGAAACGTTGATCACTTTTGAGCAAAAGGCTGCACACACGCAATTCAAGTTGCTCTGATTGTCATTTAGAGTTACATTATAGGATTATTCAACAACAAGTCAAAATGTGCTCGTGAAAGGCAGAAAACAACACTTTGATAGTTTGATATAACTTGAGAACGAATGCAAAAAACAGTCCACTCTAAGAACAGGCCGCTTGGACACTTTCAGAACAGCTCTGTTAATGACTGAAAACAGCTCTCGAAGAGATTGTCAAAAGAGACTCCGAAAACGAAACGTTGATCACTTTTGAGCAAAAGGCTGCACACACGCAATTCAAGTTGCTCTGATTGTCATTTAGAGTTACATTATAGGAGCATTCAACAACAAGTCAAAATGTGCTCGAGAAAGGCAGAAAACAACACTTTGATATAACTTGAGAAGGAATGCAAAAAACAGTCCACTCTCAGAACAGGCCGCTTGGACACTTTCAGAACAGCTCTGTTAATGACTGAAAACAGCTCTCGAAGAGATTGTCAAAAGAGACTCTGAAAACGAAACGTTGATCACTTTTGAGCAAAAGGCTGCACACACGCAATTCAAGTTGCTCTGATTGTCATTTAGAGTTACATTATAGGATTATTCAACAACAAGTCAAAATGTGCTCGTGAAAGGCAGAAAACAACACTTTGATAGTTTGATATAACTTGAGAACGAATGCAAAAAACAGTCCACTCTAAGAACAGGCCGCTTGGACACTTTCAGAACAGCTCTGTTAATGACTGAAAACAGCTCTCGAAGAGATTGTCAAAAGAGACTCCGAAAACGAAACGTTGATCACTTTTGAGCAAAAGGCTGCACACACGCAATTCAAGTTGCTCTGATTGTCATTTAGAGTTACATTATAGGATTATTCAACAACAAGTCAAAATGTGCTCGTGAAAGGCAGAAAACAACACTTTGATAGTTTGATATAACTTGAGAACGAATGCAAAAAACAGTCCACTCTAAGAACAGGCCGCTTGGACACTTTCAGAACAGCTCTGTTAATGACTGAAAACAGCTCTCGAAGAGATTGTCAAAAGAGACTCTGAAAACGAAACGTTGATCACTTTTGAGCAAAAGGCTGCACACACGCAATTCAAGTTGCTCTGATTGTCATTTAGAGTTACATTATAGGATTATTCAACAACAAGTCAAAATGTGCTGGTGAAAGGCAGAAAACAACACTTTGATATAACTTGAGAAGGAATGCAAAAAACAGTCCACTCTCAGAACAGGCCGCTTGGACACTTTCAGAACAGCTCTGTTAATGACTGAAAACAGCTCTCGAAGAGATTGTCAAAAGAGACTCCGAAAACGAAACGTTGATCACTTTTGAGCAAAAGGCTGCACACACGCAATTCAAGTTGCTCTGATTGTCATTTAGAGTTACATTATAGGATTATTCAACAACAAGTCAAAATGTGCTCGTGAAAGGCAGAAAACAACACTTTGATAGTTTGATATAACTTGAGAACGAATGCAAAAAAAAATCCACTCTAAGAACAGGCCGCTTGGACACTTTCAGAACAGCTCTGTTAATGACTGAAAACAGCTCTCGAAGAGATTGTCAAAAGAGACTCCGAAAACGAAACGTTGATCACTTTTGAGCAAAAGGCTGCACACACGCAATTCAAGTTGCTCTGATTGTCATTTAGAGTTACATTATAGGATTATTCAACAACAAGTCAAAATGTGCTCGTGAAAGGCAGAAAACAACACTTTGATAGTTTGATATACCTTGAGAAGGAATGCAAAAAACAGTCCACTCTAAGAACAGGCCGCTTGGACACTTTCAGAACAGCTCTGTTAATGACTGAAAACAGCTCTCGAAGAGATTGTCAAAAGAGACTCCGAAAACGAAACGTTGATCACTTTTGAGCAAAAGGCTGCACACACGCAATTCAAGTTGCTCTGATTGTCATTTAGAGTTACATTATAGGATTATTCAACAACAAGTCAAAATGTGCTCGTGAAAGGCAGAAAACAACACTTTGATAGTTTGATATAACTTGAGAACGAATGCAAAAAACAGTCCACTCTAAGAACAGGCCGCTTGGACACTTTCAGAACAGCTCTGTTAATGACTGAAAACAGCTCTCGAAGAGATTGTCAAAAGAGACTCTGAAAACGAAACGTTGATCACTTTTGAGCAAAAGGCTGCACACACGCAATTCAAGTTGCTCTGATTGTCATTTAGAGTTACATTATAGGATTATTCAACAACAAGTCAAAATGTGCTCGTGAAAGGCAGAAAACAACACTTTGATAGTTTGATATAACTTGAGAACGAATGCAAAAAACAGTCCACTCTAAGAACAGGCCGCTTTGGACACTTTCAGAACAGCTCTGTTAATGACTGAAAACAGCTCTCGAAGAGATTGTCAAAAGAGACTCCGAAAACGAAACGTTGATCACTTTTGAGCAAAAGGCTGCACACACGCAATTCAAGTTGCTCTGATTGTCATTTAGAGTTACATTATAGGAGCATTCAACAACAAGTCAAAATGTGCTCGAGAAAGGCAGAAAACAACACTTTGATATAACTTGAGAAGGAATGCAAAAAACAGTCCACTCTCAGAACAGGCCGCTTGGACACTTTCAGAACAGCTCTGTTAATGACTGAAAACAGCTCTCGAAGAGATTGTCAAAAGAGACTCTGAAAACGAAACGTTGATCACTTTTGAGCAAAAGGCTGCACACACGCAATTCAAGTTGCTCTGATTGTCATTTAGAGTTACATTATAGGATTATTCAACAACAAGTCAAAATGTGCTCGTGAAAGGCAGAAAACAACACTTTGATAGTTTGATATAACTTGAGAACGAATGCAAAAAACAGTCCACTCTAAGAACAGGCCGCTTGGACACTTTCAGAACAGCTCTGTTAATGACTGAAAACAGCTCTCGAAGAGATTGTCAAAAGAGACTCCGAAAACGAAACGTTGATCACTTTTGAGCAAAAGGCTGCACACACGCAATTCAAGTTGCTCTGATTGTCATTTAGAGTTACATTATAGGATTATTCAACAACAAGTCAAAATGTGCTCGTGAAAGGCAGAAAACAACACTTTGATAGTTTGATATAACTTGAGAACGAATGCAAAAAACAGTCCACTCTAAGAACAGGCCGCTTGGACACTTTCAGAACAGCTCTGTTAATGACTGAAAACAGCTCTCGAAGAGATTGTCAAAAGAGACTCCGAAAACGAAACGTTGATCACTTTTGAGCAAAAGGCTGCACACACGCAATTCAAGTTGCTCTGATTGTCATTTAGAGTTACATTATAGGATTATTCAACAACAAGTCAAAATGTGCTCGTGAAAGGCAGAAAACAACACTTTGATAGTTTGATATAACTTGAGAACGAATGCAAAAAACAGTCCACTCTAAGAACAGGCCGCTTGGACACTTTCAGAACAGCTCTGTTAATGACTGAAAACAGCTCTCGAAGAGATTGTCAAAAGAGACTCCGAAAACGAAACGTTGATCACTTTTGAGCAAAAGGCTGCACACACGCAATTCAAGTTGCTCTGATTGTCATTTAGAGTTACATTATAGGATTATTCAACAACAAGTCAAAATGTGCTCGTGAAAGGCAGAAAACAACACTTTGATAGTTTGATATAACTTGAGAAGGAATGCAAAAAACAGTCCACTCTAAGAACAGGCCGCTTGGACACTTTCAGAACAGCTCTGTTAATGACTGAAAACAGCTCTCGAAGAGATTGTCAAAAGAGACTCCGAAAACGAAACGTTGATCACTTTTGAGCAAAAGGCTGCACACACGCAATTCAAGTTGCTCTGATTGTCATTTAGAGTTACATTATAGGATTATTCAACAACAAGTCAAAATGTGCTCGTGAAAGGCAGAAAACAACACTTTGATAGTTTGATATAACTTGAGAACGAATGCAAAAAACAGTCCACTCTAAGAACAGGCCGCTTGGACACTTTCAGAACAGCTCTGTTAATGACTGAAAACAGCTCTCGAAGAGATTGTCAAAAGAGACTCTGAAAACGAAACGTTGATCACTTTTGAGCAAAAGGCTGCACACACGCAATTCAAGTTGCTCTGATTGTCATTTAGAGTTACATTATAGGATTATTCAACAACAAGTCAAAATGTGCTCGTGAAAGGCAGAAAACAACACTTTGATAGTTTGATATAACTTGAGAACGAATGCAAAAAACAGTCCACTCTAAGAACAGGCCGCTTGGACACTTTCAGAACAGCTCTGTTAATGACTGAAAACAGCTCTCGAAGAGATTGTCAAAAGAGACTCCGAAAACGAAACGTTGATCACTTTTGAGCAAAAGGCTGCACACACGCAATTCAAGTTGCTCTGATTGTCATTTAGAGTTACATTATAGGAGCATTCAACAACAAGTCAAAATGTGCTCGAGAAAGGCAGAAAACAACACTTTGATATAACTTGAGAAGGAATGCAAAAAACAGTCCACTCTCAGAACAGGCCGCTTGGACACTTTCAGAACAGCTCTGTTAATGACTGAAAACAGCTCTCGAAGAGATTGTCAAAAGAGACTCTGAAAACGAAACGTTGATCACTTTTGAGCAAAAGGCTGCACACACGCAATTCAAGTTGCTCTGATTGTCATTTAGAGTTACATTATAGGATTATTCAACAACAAGTCAAAATGTGCTCGTGAAAGGCAGAAAACAACACTTTGATAGTTTGATATAACTTGAGAACGAATGCAAAAAACAGTCCACTCTAAGAACAGGCCGCTTGGACACTTTCAGAACAGCTCTGTTAATGACTGAAAACAGCTCTCGAAGAGATTGTCAAAAGAGACTCCGAAAACGAAACGTTGATCACTTTTGAGCAAAAGGCTGCACACACGCAATTCAAGTTGCTCTGATTGTCATTTAGAGTTACATTATAGGATTATTCAACAACAAGTCAAAATGTGCTCGTGAAAGGCAGAAAACAACACTTTGATAGTTTGATATAACTTGAGAACGAATGCAAAAAACAGTCCACTCTAAGAACAGGCCGCTTGGACACTTTCAGAACAGCTCTGTTAATGACTGAAAACAGCTCTCGAAGAGATTGTCAAAAGAGACTCTGAAAACGAAACGTTGATCACTTTTTAGCAAAAGGCTGCACACACGCAATTCAAGTTGCTCTGATTGTCATTTAGAGTTACATTATAGGATTATTCAACAACAAGTCAAAATGTGCTCGTGAAAGGCAGAAAACAACACTTTGATATAACTTGAGAAGGAATGCAAAAAACAGTCCACTCTCAGAACAGGCCGCTTGGACACTTTCAGAACAGCTCTGTTAATGACTGAAAACAGCTCTCGAAGAGATTGTCAAAAGAGACTCCGAAAACGAAACGTTGATCACTTTTGAGCAAAAGGCTGCACACACGCAATTCAAGTTGCTCTGATTGTCATTTAGAGCTACATTATAGGATTATTCAACAACAAGTCAAAATGTGCTCGTGAAAGGCAGAAAACAACACTTTGATAGTTTGATATAACTTGAGAACGAATGCAAAAAACAGTCCACTCTAAGAACAGGCCGCTTGGACACTTTCAGAACAGCTCTGTTAATGACTGAAAACAGCTCTCGAAGAGATTGTCAAAAGAGACTCTGAAAACGAAACGTTGATCACTTTTGAGCAAAAGGCTGCACACACGCAATTCAAGTTGCTCTGATTGTCATTTAGAGTTACATTATAGGATTATTCAACAACAAGTCAAAATGTGCTCGTGAAAGGCAGAAAACAACACTTTGATATAACTTGAGAAGGAATGCAAAAAACAGTCCACTCTCAGAACAGGCCGCTTGGACACTTTCAGAACAGCTCTGTTAATGACTGAAAACAGCTCTCGAAGAGATTGTCAAAAGAGACTCCGAAAACGAAACGTTGATCACTTTTGAGCAAAAGGCTGCACACACGCAATTCAAGTTGCTCTGATTGTCATTTAGAGTTACATTATAGGATTATTCAACAACAAGTCAAAATGTGCTCGTGAAAGGCAGAAAACAACACTTTGATAGTTTGATATAACTTGAGAACGAATGCAAAAAACAGTCCACTCTAAGAACAGGCCGCTTGGACACTTTCAGAACAGCTCTGTTAATGACTGAAAACAGCTCTCGAAGAGATTGTCAAAAGAGACTCCGAAAACGAAACGTTGATCACTTTTGAGCAAAAGGCTGCACACACGCAATTCAAGTTGCTCTGATTGTCATTTAGAGTTACATTATAGGATTATTCAACAACAAGTCAAAATGTGCTCGTGAAAGGCAGAAAACAACACTTTGATAGTTTGATATAACTTGAGAACGAATGCAAAAAACAGTCCACTCTAAGAACAGGCCGCTTGGACACTTTCAGAACAGCTCTGTTAATGACTGAAAACAGCTCTCGAAGAGATTGTCAAAAGAGACTCTGAAAACGAAACGTTGATCACTTTTGAGCAAAAGGCTGCACACACGCAATTCAAGTTGCTCTGATTGTCATTTAGAGTTACATTATAGGATTATTCAACAACAAGTCAAAATGTGCTCGTGAAAGGCAGAAAACAACACTTTGATAGTTTGATATAACTTGAGAACGAATGCAAAAAACAGTCCACTCTAAGAACAGGCCGCTTGGACACTTTCAGAACAGCTCTGTTAATGACTGAAAACAGCTCTCGAAGAGATTGTCAAAAGAGACTCTGAAAACGAAACGTTGATCACTTTTGAGCAAAAGGCTGCACACACGCAATTCAAGTTGCTCTGATTGTCATTTAGAGTTACATTATAGGATTATTCAACAACAAGTCAAAATGTGCTCGTGAAAGGCAGAAAACAACACTTTGATATAACTTGAGAAGGAATTCAAAAAACAGTCCACTCTCAGAACAGGCCGCTTGGACACTTTCAGAACAGCTCTGTTAATGACTGAAAACAGCTCTCGAAGAGATTGTCAAAAGAGACTCCGAAAACGAAACGTTGATCACTTTTGAGCAAAAGGCTGCACACACGCAATTCAAGTTGCTCTGATTGTCATTTAGAGTTACATTATAGGATTATTCAACAACAAGTCAAAATGTGCTCGTGAAAGGCAGAAAACAACACTTTGATAGTTTGATATAACTTGAGAACGAATGCAAAAAACAGTCCACTCTAAGAACAGGCCGCTTGGACACTTTCAGAACAGCTCTGTTAATGACTGAAAACAGCTCTCGAAGAGATTGTCAAAAGAGACTCCGAAAACGAAACGTTGATCACTTTTGAGCAAAAGGCTGCACACACGCAATTCAAGTTGCTCTGATTGTCATTTAGAGTTACATTATAGGATTATTCAACAACAAGTCAAAATGTGCTCGTGAAAGGCAGAAAACAACACTTTGATAGTTTGATATAACTTGAGAACGAATGCAAAAAACAGTCCACTCTAAGAACAGGCCGCTTGGACACTTTCAGAACAGCTCTGTTAATGACTGAAAACAGCTCTCGAAGAGATTGTCAAAAGAGACTCTGAAAACGAAACGTTGATCACTTTTGAGCAAAAGGCTGCACACACGCAATTCAAGTTGCTCTGATTGTCATTTAGAGTTACATTATAGGATTATTCAACAACAAGTCAAAATGTGCTGGTGAAAGGCAGAAAACAACACTTTGATATAACTTGAGAAGGAATGCAAAAAACAGTCCACTCTCAGAACAGGCCGCTTGGACACTTTCAGAACAGCTCTGTTAATGACTGAAAACAGCTCTCGAAGAGATTGTCAAAAGAGACTCCGAAAACGAAACGTTGATCACTTTTGAGCAAAAGGCTGCACACACGCAATTCAAGTTGCTCTGATTGTCATTTAGAGTTACATTATAGGGTTATTCAACAACAAGTCAAAATGTGCTCGTGAAAGGCAGAAAACAACACTTTGATAGTTTGATATAACTTGAGAACGAATGCAAAAAACAGTCCACTCTAAGAACAGGCCGCTTGGACACTTTCAGAACAGCTCTGTTAATGACTGAAAACAGCTCTCGAAGAGATTGTCAAAAGAGACTCCAGAAACGAAACGTTGATCACTTTTGAGCAAAAGGCTGCACACACGCAATTCAAGTTGCTCTGATTGTCATTTAGAGTTACATTATAGGAGCATTCAACAACAAGTCAAAATGTGCTCGAGAAGGCAGAAAACAACACTTTGATATAACTTGAGAACGAATGCAAAAAACAGTCCACTCTAAGAACAGGCCGCTTGGACACGTTCAGAACAGCTCTGTTAATGACTGAAAACAGCTCTCGAAGAGATTGTCAAAAGAGACTCCGAAAACGAAACGTTGATCACTTTTGAGCAAAAGGCTGCACACACGCAATTCAAGTTGCTCTGATTGTCATTTAGAGTTACATTATAGGATTATTCAACAACAAGTCAAAATGTGCTCGTGAAAGGCAGAAAACAACACTTTGATAGTTTGATATAACTTGAGAACGAATGCAAAAAACAGTCCACTCTAAGAACAGGCCGCTTGGACACTTTCAGAACAGCTCTGTTAATGACTGAAAACAGCTCTCGAAGAGATTGTCAAAAGAGACTCCGAAAACGAAACGTTGATCACTTTTGAGCAAAAGGCTGCACACACGCAATTCAAGTTGCTCTGATTGTCATTTAGAGTTACATTATAGGATTATTCAACAACAAGTCAAAATGTGCTCGTGAAAGGCAGAAAACAACACTTTGATAGTTTGATATAACTTGAGAACGAATGCAAAAAACAGTCCACTCTAAGAACAGGCCGCTTGGACACTTTCAGAACAGCTCTGTTAATGACTGAAAACAGCTCTCGAAGAGATTGTCAAAAGAGACTCTGAAAACGAAACGTTGATCACTTTTGAGCAAAAGGCTGCACACACGCAATTCAAGTTGCTCTGATTGTCATTTAGAGTTACATTATAGGATTATTCAACAACAAGTCAAAATGTGCTGGTGAAAGGCAGAAAACAACACTTTGATATAACTTGAGAAGGAATGCAAAAAACAGTCCACTCTCAGAACAGGCCGCTTGGACACTTTCAGAACAGCTCTGTTAATGACTGAAAACAGCTCTCGAAGAGATTGTCAAAAGAGACTCCGAAAACGAAACGTTGATCACTTTTGAGCAAAAGGCTGCACACACGCAATTCAAGTTGCTCTGATTGTCATTTAGAGTTACATTATAGGGTTATTCAACAACAAGTCAAAATGTGCTCGTGAAAGGCAGAAAACAACACTTTGATAGTTTGATATAACTTGAGAACGAATGCAAAAAACAGTCCACTCTAAGAACAGGCCGCTTGGACACTTTCAGAACAGCTCTGTTAATGACTGAAAACAGCTCTCGAAGAGATTGTCAAAAGAGACTCCAGAAACGAAACGTTGATCACTTTTGAGCAAAAGGCTGCACACACGCAATTCAAGTTGCTCTGATTGTCATTTAGAGTTACATTATAGGAGCATTCAACAACAAGTCAAAATGTGCTCGAGAAGGCAGAAAACAACACTTTGATATAACTTGAGAACGAATGCAAAAAACAGTCCACTCTAAGAACAGGCCGCTTGGACACGTTCAGAACAGCTCTGTTAATGACTGAAAACAGCTCTCGAAGAGATTGTCAAAAGAGACTCCGAAAACGAAACGTTGATCACTTTTGAGCAAAAGGCTGCACACACGCAATTCAAGTTGCTCTGATTGTCATTTAGAGTTACATTATAGGATTATTCAACAACAAGTCAAAATGTGCTCGTGAAAGGCAGAAAACAACACTTTGATAGTTTGATATAACTTGAGAACGAATGCAAAAAACAGTCCACTCTAAGAACAGGCCGCTTGGACACTTTCAGAACAGCTCTGTTAATGACTGAAAACAGCTCTCGAAGAGATTGTCAAAAGAGACTCCGAAAACGAAACGTTGATCACTTTTGAGCAAAAGGCTGCACACACGCAATTCAAGTTGCTCTGATTGTCATTTAGAGTTACATTATAGGATTATTCAACAACAAGTCAAAATGTGCTCGTGAAAGGCAGAAAACAACACTTTGATAGTTTGATATAACTTGAGAACGAATGCAAAAAACAGTCCACTCTAAGAACAGGCCGCTTGGACACTTTCAGAACAGCTCTGTTAATGACTGAAAACAGCTCTCGAAGAGATTGTCAAAAGAGACTCCGAAAACGAAACGTTGATCACTTTTGAGCAAAAGGCTGCACACACGCAATTCAAGTTGCTCTGATTGTCATTTAGAGTTACATTATAGGAGCATTCAACAACAAGTCAAAATGTGCTCGAGAAAGGCAGAAAACAACACTTTGATATAACTTGAGAACGAATGCAAAAAACAGTCCACTCTAAGAACAGGCCGCTTGGACACGTTCAGAACAGCTCTGTTAATGACTGAAAACAGCTCTAGAAGAGATTGTCAAAAGAGACTCCGAAAACGAAACGTTGATCACTTTTTAGCAAAAGGCTGCACACACGCAATTCAAGTTGCTCTGATTGTCATTTAGAGTTACATTATAGGATTATTCAACAACAAGTCAAAATGTGCTCGTGAAAGGCAGAAAACAACACTTTGATAGTTTGATATAACTTGAGAACGAATGCAAAAAACAGTCCACTCTAAGAACAGGCCGCTTGGACACTTTCAGAACAGCTCTGTTAATGACTGAAAACAGCTCTCGAAGAGATTGTCAAAAGAGACTCTGAAAACGAAACGTTGATCACTTTTGAGCAAAAGGCTGCACACACGCAATTCAAGTTGCTCTGATTGTCATTTAGAGTTACATTATAGGAGCATTCAGCAACAAGTCAAAATGTGCTCCAGAAAAGCAGAAAACAACACTGATAGAACTTGAGAACGAATGCAAAAAACAGTCCACTCTCAGAACAGGCCGCTTGGACACTTTCAGAACAGCTCTGTTAATGACTGAAAACAGCTCTCGAAGAGATTGACAAAAGAGACTCCGAAAACGAAACGTTGATCACTTTTGAGCAAAAGGCTGCACACACGCAATTCAAGTTGCTCTGATTGTCATTTAGAGTTACATTATAGGATTATTCAACAACAAGTCAAAATGTGCTCGTGAAAGGCAGAAAACAACACTTTGATAGTTTGATATAACTTGAGAACGAATGCAAAAAACAGTCCACTCTAAGAACAGGCCGCTTGGACACTTTCAGAACAGCTCTGTTATTGACTGAAAACAGCTCTCGAAGAGATTGTCAAAAGAGACTCCGAAAACGAAACGTTGATCACTTTTGAGCAAAAGGCTGCACACACGCAATTCAAGTTGCTCTGATTGTCATTTAGAGTTACATTATAGGATTATTCAACAACAAGTCAAAATGTGCTCGTGAAAGGCAGAAAACAACACTTTGATAGTTTGATATAACTTGAGAACGAATGCAAAAAACAGTCCACTCTAAGAACAGGCCGCTTGGACACTTTCAGAACAGCTCTGTTAATGACTGAAAACAGCTCTCGAAGAGATTGTCAAAAGAGACTCCGAAAACGAAACGTTGATCACTTTTGAGCAAAAGGCTGCACACACGCAATTCAAGTTGCTCTGATTGTCATTTAGAGTTACATTATAGGAGCATTCAACAACAAGTCAAAATGTGCTCGAGAAAGGCAGAAAACAACACTTTGATATAACTTGAGAACGAATGCAAAAAACAGTCCACTCTAAGAACAGGCCGCTTGGACACGTTCAGAACAGCTCTGTTAATGACTGAAAACAGCTCTAGAAGAGATTGTCAAAAGAGACTCCGAAAACGAAACGTTGATCACTTTTGAGCAAAAGGCTGCACACACGCAATTCAAGTTGCTCTGATTGTCATTTAGAGTTACATTATAGGAGCATTCAGCAACAAGTCAAAATGTGCTCCAGAAAAGCAGAAAACAACACTGATAGAACTTGAGAACGAATGCAAAAAACAGTCCACTCTCAGAACAGGCCGCTTGGACACTTTCAGAACAGCTCTGTTAATGACTGAAAACAGCTCTCGAAGAGATTGTCAAAAGAGACTCCGAAAACGAAACGTTGATCACTTTTGAGCAAAAGGCTGCACACACGCAATTCAAGTTGCTCTGATTGTCATTTAGAGTTACATTATAGGAGCATTCAACAACAAGTCAAAATGTGCTCGAGAAAGGCAGAAAACAACACTTTGATATAACTTGAGAACGAATGCAAAAAACAGTCCACTCTAAGAACAGGCCGCTTGGACACGTTCAGAACAGCTCTGATAATGACTGAAAACAGCTCTCGAAGAGATTGTCAAAAGAGACTCCGAAAACGAAACGTTGATCACTTTTGAGCAAAAGCTGCACACACGCAATTCAAGTTGCTCTGATTGTCATTTAGAGTTACATTATAGGATTATTCAACAACAAGTCAAAATGTGCTCGTGAAAGGCAGAAAACAACACTTTGATAGTTTGATATAACTTGAGAACGAATGCAAAAAACAGTCCACTCTAAGAACAGGCCGCTTGGACACTTTCAGAACAGCTCTGTTAATGACTGAAAACAGCTCTCGAAGAGATTGTCAAAAGAGACTCTGAAAACGAAACGTTGATCACTTTTGAGCAAAAGGCTGCACACACGCAATTCAAGTTGCTCTGATTGTCATTTAGAGTTACATTATAGGAGCATTCAGCAACAAGTCAAAATGTGCTCCAGAAAAGCAGAAAACAACACTGATAGAACTTGAGAACGAATGCAAAAAACAGTCCACTCTCAGAACAGGCCGCTTGGACACTTTCAGAACAGCTCTGTTAATGACTGAAAACAGCTCTCGAAGAGATTGACAAAAGAGACTCCGAAAACGAAACGTTGATCACTTTTGAGCAAAAGGCTGCACACACGCAATTCAAGTTGCTCTGATTGTCATTTAGAGTTACATTATAGGATTATTCAACAACAAGTCAAAATGTGCTCGTGAAAGGCAGAAAACAACACTTTGATAGTTTGATATAACTTGAGAACGAATGCAAAAAACAGTCCACTCTAAGAACAGGCCGCTTGGACACTTTCAGAACAGCTCTGTTAATGACTGAAAACAGCTCTCGAAGAGATTGTCAAAAGAGACTCCGAAAACGAAACGTTGATCACTTTTGAGCAAAAGGCTGCACACACGCAATTCAAGTTGCTCTGATTGTCATTTAGAGTTACATTATAGGAGCATTCAACAACAAGTCAAAATGTGCTCGAGAAAGGCAGAAAACAACACTTTGATATAACTTGAGAACGAATGCAAAAAACAGTCCACTCTAAGAACAGGCCGCTTGGACACGTTCAGAACAGCTCTGATAATGACTGAAAACAGCTCTCGAAGAGATTGTCAAAAGAGACTCCGAAAACGAAACGTTGATCACTTTTGAGCAAAAGGCTGCACACACGCAATTCAAGTTGCTCTGATTGTCATTTAGAGTTACATTATAGGATTATTCAACAACAAGTCAAAATGTGCTCGTGAAAGGCAGAAAACAACACTTTGATAGTTTGATATAACTTGAGAACGAATGCAAAAAACAGTCCACTCTAAGAACAGGCCGCTTGGACACTTTCAGAACAGCTCTGTTAATGACTGAAAACAGCTCTCGAAGAGATTGTCAAAAGAGACTCCGAAAACGAAACGTTGATCACTTTTGAGCAAAAGGCTGCACACACGCAATTCAAGTTGCTCTGATTGTCATTTAGAGTTACATTATAGGATTATTCAACAACAAGTCAAAATGTGCTCGTGAAAGGCAGAAAACAACACTTTGATAGTTTGATATAACTTGAGAACGAATGCAAAAAACAGTCCACTCTAAGAACAGGCCGCTTGGACACTTTCAGAACAGCTCTGTTAATGACTGAAAACAGCTCTCGAAGAGATTGTCAAAAGAGACTCTGAAAACGAAACGTTGATCACTTTTGAGCAAAAGGCTGCACACACGCAATTCAAGTTGCTCTGATTGTCATTTAGAGTTACATTATAGGAGCATTCAGCAACAAGTCAAAATGTGCTCCAGAAAAGCAGAAAACAACACTGATAGAACTTGAGAACGAATGCAAAAAACAGTCCACTCTCAGAACAGGCCGCTTGGACACTTTCAGAACAGCTCTGTTAATGACTGAAAACAGCTCTCGAAGAGATTGTCAAAAGAGACTCCGAAAACGAAACGTTGATCACTTTTGAGCAAAAGGCTGCACACACGCAATTCAAGTTGCTCTGATTGTCATTTAGAGTTACATTATAGGATTATTCAACAACAAGTCAAAATGTGCTCGTGAAAGGCAGAAAACAACACTTTGATAGTTTGATATAACTTGAACGAATGCAAAAAACAGTCCACTCTAAGAATAGGCCGCTTGGACACTTTCAGAACAGCTCTGTTAATGACTGAAAACAGCTCTCGAAGAGATTGTCAAAAGAGACTCCGAAAACGAAACGTTGATCACTTTTGAGCAAAAGGCTGCACACACGCAATTCAAGTTGCTCTGATTGTCATTTAGAGTTACATTATAGGATTATTCAACAACAAGTCAAAATGTGCTCGTGAAAGGCAGAAAACAACACTTTGATAGTTTGATATAACTTGAGAACGAATGCAAAAAACAGTCCACTCTAAGAACAGGCCGCTTGGACACTTTCAGAACAGCTCTGTTAATGACTGAAAACAGCTCTCGAAGAGATTGTCAAAAGAGACTCCGAAAACGAAACGTTGATCACTTTTGAGCAAAAGGCTGCACACACGCAATTCAAGTTGCTCTGATTGTCATTTAGAGTTACATTATAGGATTATTCAACAACAAGTCAAAATGTGCTCGTGAAAGGCAGAAAACAACACTTTGATAGTTTGATATAACTTGAGAACGAATGCAAAAAACAGTCCACTCT
The DNA here is from genome assembly GCF_963989245.1 of Nansenia antarctica. Lineage (NCBI taxonomy): Eukaryota > Metazoa > Chordata > Actinopteri > Argentiniformes > Microstomatidae > Nansenia > Nansenia antarctica. Next base: position 199,777 of record NW_027663003.1, read on the forward strand.
AAGAACAGGCCGCTTGGACACTTTCAGAACAGCTCTGTTAATGACTGAAAACAGCTCTCGAAGAGATTGTCAAAAGAGACTCCGAAAACGAAACGTTGATCACTTTTGAGCAAAAGGCTGCACACACGCAATTCAAGTTGCTCTGATTGTCATTTAGAGTTACATTATAGGATTATTCAACAACAAGTCAAAATGTGCTCGTGAAAGGCAGAAAACAACACTTTGATAGTTTGATATAACTTGAGAACGAATGCAAAAAACAGTCCACTCTAAGAACAGGCCGCTTGGACACTTTCAGAACAGCTCTGTTAATGACTGAAAACAGCTCTCGAAGAGATTGTCAAAAGAGACTCCGAAAACGAAACGTTGATCACTTTTGAGCAAAAGGCTGCACACACGCAATTCAAGTTGCTCTGATTGTCATTTAGAGTTACATTATAGGATTATTCAACAAGTCAAAATGTGCTCGTGAAAGGCAGAAAACAACACTTTGATAGTTTGATATAACTTGAGAACGAATGCAAAAAACAGTCCACTCTAAGAACAGGCCGCTTGGACACTTTCAGAACAGCTCTGTTAATGACTGAAAACAGCTCTCGAAGAGATTGTCAAAAGAGACTCCGAAAACGAAACGTTGATCACTTTTGAGCAAAAGGCTGCACACACGCAATTCAAGTTGCTCTGATTGTCATTTAGAGTTACATTATAGGATTATTCAACAACAAGTCAAAATGTGCTCGTGAAAGGCAGAAAACAACACTTTGATAGTTTGATATAACTTGAGAACGAATGCAAAAAACAGTCCACTCTAAGAACAGGCCGCTTGGACACTTTCAGAACAGCTCTGTTAATGACTGAAAACAGCTCTCGAAGAGATTGTCAAAAGAGACTCTGAAAACGAAACGTTGATCACTTTTGAGCAAAAGGCTGCACACACGCAATTCAAGTTGCTCTGATTGTCATTTAGAGTTACATTATAGGAGCATTCAGCAACAAGTCAAAATGTGCTCCAGAAAAGCAGAAAACAACACTGATAGAACTTGAGAACGAATGCAAAAAACAGTCCACTCTCAGAACAGGCCGCTTGGACACTTTCAGAACAGCTCTGTTAATGACTGAAAACAGCTCTCGAAGAGATTGTCAAAAGAGACTCCGAAAACGAAACGTTGATCACTTTTGAGCAAAAGGCTGCACACACGCAATTCAAGTTGCTCTGATTGTCATTTAGAGTTACATTATAGGATTATTCAACAACAAGTCAAAATGTGCTCGTGAAAGGCAGAAAACAACACTTTGATAGTTTGATATAACTTGAGAACGAATGCAAAAAAAAATCCACTCTAAGAACAGGCCGCTTGGACACTTTCAGAACAGCTCTGTTAATGACTGAAAACAGCTCTCGAAGAGATTGTCAAAAGAGACTCCGAAAACGAAACGTTGATCACTTTTGAGCAAAAGGCTGCACACACGCAATTCAAGTTGCTCTGATTGTCATTTAGAGTTACATTATAGGATTATTCAACAACAAGTCAAAATGTGCTCGTGAAAGGCAGAAAACAACACTTTGATAGTTTGATATAACTTGAGAACGAATGCAAAAAACAGTCCACTCTAAGAACAGGCCGCTTGGACACTTTCAGAACAGCTCTGTTAATGACTGAAAACAGCTCTCGAAGAGATTGTCAAAAGAGACTCCGAAAACGAAACGTTGATCACTTTTGAGCAAAAGGCTGCACACACGCAATTCAAGTTGCTCTGCTTGTCATTTAGAGTTACATTATAGGATTATTCAACAACAAGTCAAAATGTGCTCGTGAAAGGCAGAAAACAACACTTTGATAGTTTGATATAACTTGAGAACGAATGCAAAAAACAGTCCACTCTAAGAACAGGCCGCTTGGACACTTTCAGAACAGCTCTGTTAATGACTGAAAACAGCTCTCGAAGAGATTGTCAAAAGAGACTCTGAAAACGAAACGTTGATCACTTTTGAGCAAAAGGCTGCACACACGCAATTCAAGTTGCTCTGATTGTCATTTAGAGTTACATTATAGGATTATTCAACAACAAGTCAAAATGTGCTCGTGAAAGGCAGAAAACAACACTTTGATAGTTTGATATAACTTGAGAACGAATGCAAAAAACAGTCCACTCTAAGAACAGGCCGCTTGGACACTTTCAGAACAGCTCTGTTAATGACTGAAAACAGCTCTCGAAGAGATTGTCAAAAGAGACTCCGAAAACGAAACGTTGATCACTTTTGAGCAAAAGGCTGCACACACGCAATTCAAGTTGCTCTGATTGTCATTTAGAGTTACATTATAGGAGCATTCAACAACAAGTCAAAATGTGCTCGAGAAAGGCAGAAAACAACACTTTGATATAACTTGAGAAGGAATGCAAAAAACAGTCCACTCTCAGAACAGGCCGCTTGGACACTTTCAGAACAGCTCTGTTAATGACTGAAAACAGCTCTCGAAGAGATTGTCAAAAGAGACTCTGAAAACGAAACGTTGATCACTTTTGAGCAAAAGGCTGCACACACGCAATTCAAGTTGCTCTGATTGTCATTTAGAGTTACATTATAGGATTATTCAACAACAAGTCAAAATGTGCTCGTGAAAGGCAGAAAACAACACTTTGATAGTTTGATATAACTTGAGAACGAATGCAAAAAACAGTCCACTCTAAGAACAGGCCGCTTGGACACTTTCAGAACAGCTCTGTTAATGACTGAAAACAGCTCTCGAAGAGATTGTCAAAAGAGACTCCGAAAACGAAACGTTGATCACTTTTGAGCAAAAGGCTGCACACACGCAATTCAAGTTGCTCTGATTGTCATTTAGAGTTACATTATAGGATTATTCAACAACAAGTCAAAATGTGCTCGTGAAAGGCAGAAAACAACACTTTGATAGTTTGATATAACTTGAGAACGAATGCAAAAAACAGTCCACTCTAAGAACAGGCCGCTTGGACACTTTCAGAACAGCTCTGTTAATGACTGAAAACAGCTCTCGAAGAGATTGTCAAAAGAGACTCCGAAAACGAAACGTTGATCACTTTTGAGCAAAAGGCTGCACACACGCAATTCAAGTTGCTCTGATTGTCATTTAGAGTTACATTATAGGAGCATTCAACAACAAGTCAAAATGTGCTCGAGAAAGGCAGAAAACAACACTTTGATATAACTTGAGAAGGAATGCAAAAAACAGTCCACTCTCAGAACAGGCCGCTTGGACACTTTCAGAACAGCTCTGTTAATGACTGAAAACAGCTCTCGAAGAGATTGTCAAAAGAGACTCTGAAAACGAAACGTTGATCACTTTTGAGCAAAAGGCTGCACACACGCAATTCAAGTTGCTCTGATTGTCATTTAGAGTTACATTATAGGATTATTCAACAACAAGTCAAAATGTGCTCGTGAAAGGCAGAAAACAACACTTTGATAGTTTGATATAACTTGAGAACGAATGCAAAAAACAGTCCACTCTAAGAACAGGCCGCTTGGACACTTTCAGAACAGCTCTGTTAATGACTGAAAACAGCTCTCGAAGAGATTGTCAAAAGAGACTCCGAAAACGAAACGTTGATCACTTTTGAGCAAAAGGCTGCACACACGCAATTCAAGTTGCTCTGATTGTCATTTAGAGTTACATTATAGGATTATTCAACAACAAGTCAAAATGTGCTCGTGAAAGGCAGAAAACAACACTTTGATAGTTTGATATAACTTGAGAACGAATGCAAAAAACAGTCCACTCTAAGAACAGGCCGCTTGGACACTTTCAGAACAGCTCTGTTAATGACTGAAAACAGCTCTCGAAGAGATTGTCAAAAGAGACTCCGAAAACGAAACGTTGATCACTTTTGAGCAAAAGGCTGCACACACGCAATTCAAGTTGCTCTGATTGTCATTTAGAGTTACATTATAGGATTATTCAACAACAAGTCAAAATGTGCTCGTGAAAGGCAGAAAACAACACTTTGATAGTTTGATATAACTTGAGAACGAATGCAAAAAACAGTCCACTCTAAGAACAGGCCGCTTGGACACTTTCAGAACAGCTCTGTTAATGACTGAAAACAGCTCTCGAAGAGATTGTCAAAAGAGACTCCGAAAACGAAACGTTGATCACTTTTGAGCAAAAGGCTGCACACACGCAATTCAAGTTGCTCTGATTGTCATTTAGAGTTACATTATAGGATTATTCAACAACAAGTCAAAATGTGCTCGTGAAAGGCAGAAAACAACACTTTGATAGTTTGATATAACTTGAGAACGAATGCAAAAAACAGTCCACTCTAAGAACAGGCCGCTTGGACACTTTCAGAACAGCTCTGTTAATGACTGAAAACAGCTCTCGAAGAGATTGTCAAAAGAGACTCCGAAAACGAAACGTTGATCACTTTTGAGCAAAAGGCTGCACACACGCAATTCAAGTTGCTCTGATTGTCATTTAGAGTTACATTATAGGATTATTCAACAACAAGTCAAAATGTGCTCGTGAAAGGCAGAAAACAACACTTTGATAGTTTGATATAACTTGAGAACGAATGCAAAAAACAGTCCACTCTAAGAACAGGCCGCTTGGACACTTTCAGAACAGCTCTGTTAATGACTGAAAACAGCTCTCGAAGAGATTGTCAAAAGAGACTCCGAAAACGAAACGTTGATCACTTTTGAGCAAAAGGCTGCACACACGCAATTCAAGTTGCTCTGATTGTCATTTAGAGTTACATTATAGGATTATTCAACAACAAGTCAAAATGTGCTCGTGAAAGGCAGAAAACAACACTTTGATAGTTTGATATAACTTGAGAACGAATGCAAAAAACAGTCCACTCTAAGAACAGGCCGCTTGGACACTTTCAGAACAGCTCTGTTAATGACTGAAAACAGCTCTCGAAGAGATTGTCAAAAGAGACTCCGAAAACGAAACGTTGATCACTTTTGAGCAAAAGGCTGCACACACGCAATTCAAGTTGCTCTGATTGTCATTTAGAGTTACATTATAGGATTATTCAACAACAAGTCAAAATGTGCTCGTGAAAGGCAGAAAACAACACTTTGATAGTTTGATATAACTTGAGAACGAATGCAAAAAACAGTCCACTCTAAGAACAGGCCGCTTGGACACTTTCAGAACAGCTCTGTTAATGACTGAAAACAGCTCTCGAAGAGATTGTCAAAAGAGACTCCGAAAACGAAACGTTGATCACTTTTGAGCAAAAGGCTGCACACACGCAATTCAAGTTGCTCTGATTGTCATTTAGAGTTACATTATAGGATTATTCAACAACAAGTCAAAATGTGCTCGTGAAAGGCAGAAAACAACACTTTGATAGTTTGATATAACTTGAGAACGAATGCAAAAAACAGTCCACTCTAAGAACAGGCCGCTTGGACACTTTCAGAACAGCTCTGTTAATGACTGAAAACAGCTCTCGAAGAGATTGTCAAAAGAGACTCCGAAAACGAAACGTTGATCACTTTTGAGCAAAAGGCTGCACACACGCAATTCAAGTTGCTCTGATTGTCATTTAGAGTTACATTATAGGATTATTCAACAACAAGTCAAAATGTGCTCGTGAAAGGCAGAAAACAACACTTTGATAGTTTGATATAACTTGAGAACGAATGCAAAAAACAGTCCACTCTAAGAACAGGCCGCTTGGACACTTTCAGAACAGCTCTGTTAATGACTGAAAACAGCTCTCGAAGAGATTGTCAAAAGAGACTCCGAAAACGAAACGTTGATCACTTTTGAGCAAAAGGCTGCACACACGCAATTCAAGTTGCTCTGATTGTCATTTAGAGTTACATTATAGGATTATTCAACAACAAGTCAAAATGTGCTCGTGAAAGGCAGAAAACAACACTTTGATAGTTTGATATAACTTGAGAACGAATGCAAAAAACAGTCCACTCTAAGAACAGGCCGCTTGGACACTTTCAGAACAGCTCTGTTAATGACTGAAAACAGCTCTCGAAGAGATTGTCAAAAGAGACTCCGAAAACGAAACTTTGATCACTTTTGAGCAAAAGGCTGCACACACGCAATTCAAGTTGCTCTGATTGTCATTTAGAGTTACATTATAGGAGCATTCAACAACAAGTCAAAATGTGCTCGAGAAAGGCAGAAAACAACACTTTGATATAACTTGAGAAGGAATGCAAAAAACAGTCCACTCTCAGAACAGGCCGCTTGGACACTTTCAGAACAGCTCTGTTAATGACTGAAAACAGCTCTCGAAGAGATTGTCAAAAGAGACTCTGAAAACGAAACGTTGATCACTTTTGAGCAAAAGGCTGCACACACGCAATTCAAGTTGCTCTGATTGTCATTTAGAGTTACATTATAGGATTATTCAACAACAAGTCAAAATGTGCTCGTGAAAGGCAGAAAACAACACTTTGATAGTTTGATATAACTTGAGAACGAATGCAAAAAACAGTCCACTCTAAGAACAGGCCGCTTGGACACTTTCAGAACAGCTCTGTTAATGACTGAAAACAGCTCTCGAAGAGATTGTCAAAAGAGACTCTGAAAACGAAACGTTGATCACTTTTGAGCAAAAGGCTGCACACACGCAATTCAAGTTGCTCTGATTGTCATTTAGAGTTACATTATAGGATTATTCAACAACAAGTCAAAATGTGCTCGTGAAAGGCAGAAAACAACACTTTGATAGTTTGATATAACTTGAGAACGAATGCAAAAAACAGTCCACTCTAAGAACAGGCCGCTTGGACACTTTCAGAACAGCTCTGTTAATGACTGAAAACAGCTCTCGAAGAGATTGTCAAAAGAGACTCCGAAAACGAAACGTTGATCACTTTTGAGCAAAAGGCTGCACACACGCAATTCAAGTTGCTCTGATTGTCATTTAGAGTTACATTATAGGATTATTCAACAACAAGTCAAAATGTGCTCGTGAAAGGCAGAAAACAACACTTTGATAGTTTGATATAACTTGAGAACGAATGCAAAAAACAGTCCACTCTAAGAACAGGCCGCTTGGACACTTTCAGAACAGCTCTGTTAATGACTGAAAACAGCTCTCGAAGAGATTGTCAAAAGAGACTCCGAAAACGAAACGTTGATCACTTTTGAGCAAAAGGCTGCACACACGCAATTCAAGTTGCTCTGATTGTCATTTAGAGTTACATTATAGGATTATTCAACAACAAGTCAAAATGTGCTCGTGAAAGGCAGAAAACAACACTTTGATAGTTTGATATAACTTGAGAACGAATGCAAAAAACAGTCCACTCTAAGAACAGGCCGCTTGGACACTTTCAGAACAGCTCTGTTAATGACTGAAAACAGCTCTCGAAGAGATTGTCAAAAGAGACTCCGAAAACGAAACGTTGATCACTTTTGAGCAAAAGGCTGCACACACGCAATTCAAGTTGCTCTGATTGTCATTTAGAGTTACATTATAGGATTATTCAACAACAAGTCAAAATGTGCTCGTGAAAGGCAGAAAACAACACTTTGATAGTTTGATATAACTTGAGAACGAATGCAAAAAACAGTCCACTCTAAGAACAGGCCGCTTGGACACTTTCAGAACAGCTCTGTTAATGACTGAAAACAGCTCTCGAAGAGATTGTCAAAAGAGACTCCGAAAACGAAACGTTGATCACTTTTGAGCAAAAGGCTGCACACACGCAATTCAAGTTGCTCTGATTGTCATTTAGAGTTACATTATAGGATTATTCAACAACAAGTCAAAATGTGCTCGTGAAAGGCAGAAAACAACACTTTGATAGTTTGATATAACTTGAGAACGAATGCAAAAAACAGTCCACTCTAAGAACAGGCCGCTTGGACACTTTCAGAACAGCTCTGTTAATGACTGAAAACAGCTCTCGAAGAGATTGTCAAAAGAGACTCCGAAAACGAAACGTTGATCACTTTTGAGCAAAAGGCTGCACACACGCAATTCAAGTTGCTCTGATTGTCATTTAGAGTTACATTATAGGATTATTCAACAACAAGTCAAAATGTGCTCGTGAAAGGCAGAAAACAACACTTTGATAGTTTGATATAACTTGAGAACGAATGCAAAAAACAGTCCACTCTAAGAACAGGCCGCTTGGACACTTTCAGAACAGCTCTGTTAATGACTGAAAACAGCTCTCGAAGAGATTGTCAAAAGAGACTCCGAAAACGAAACGTTGATCACTTTTGAGCAAAAGGCTGCACACACGCAATTCAAGTTGCTCTGATTGTCATTTAGAGTTACATTATAGGATTATTCAACAACAAGTCAAAATGTGCTCGTGAAAGGCAGAAAACAACACTTTGATAGTTTGATATAACTTGAGAACGAATGCAAAAAACAGTCCACTCTAAGAACAGGCCGCTTGGACACTTTCAGAACAGCTCTGTTAATGACTGAAAACAGCTCTCGAAGAGATTGTCAAAAGAGACTCCGAAAACGAAACGTTGATCACTTTTGAGCAAAAGGCTGCACACACGCAATTCAAGTTGCTCTGATTGTCATTTAGAGTTACATTATAGGATTATTCAACAACAAGTCAAAATGTGCTCGTGAAAGGCAGAAAACAACACTTTGATAGTTTGATATAACTTGAGAACGAATGCAAAAAACAGTCCACTCTAAGAACAGGCCGCTTGGACACTTTCAGAACAGCTCTGTTAATGACTGAAAACAGCTCTCGAAGAGATTGTCAAAAGAGACTCCGAAAACGAAACGTTGATCACTTTTGAGCAAAAGGCTGCACACACGCAATTCAAGTTGCTCTGATTGTCATTTAGAGTTACATTATAGGATTATTCAACAACAAGTCAAAATGTGCTCGTGAAAGGCAGAAAACAACACTTTGATAGTTTGATATAACTTGAGAACGAATGCAAAAAACAGTCCACTCTAAGAACAGGCCGCTTGGACACTTTCAGAACAGCTCTGTTAATGACTGAAAACAGCTCTCGAAGAGATTGTCAAAAGAGACTCCGAAAACGAAACTTTGATCACTTTTGAGCAAAAGGCTGCACACACGCAATTCAAGTTGCTCTGATTGTCATTTAGAGTTACATTATAGGAGCATTCAACAACAAGTCAAAATGTGCTCGAGAAAGGCAGAAAACAACACTTTGATATAACTTGAGAAGGAATGCAAAAAACAGTCCACTCTCAGAACAGGCCGCTTGGACACTTTCAGAACAGCTCTGTTAATGACTGAAAACAGCTCTCGAAGAGATTGTCAAAAGAGACTCTGAAAACGAAACGTTGATCACTTTTGAGCAAAAGGCTGCACACACGCAATTCAAGTTGCTCTGATTGTCATTTAGAGTTACATTATAGGATTATTCAACAACAAGTCAAAATGTGCTCGTGAAAGGCAGAAAACAACACTTTGATAGTTTGATATAACTTGAGAACGAATGCAAAAAACAGTCCACTCTAAGAACAGGCCGCTTGGACACTTTCAGAACAGCTCTGTTAATGACTGAAAACAGCTCTCGAAGAGATTGTCAAAAGAGACTCTGAAAACGAAACGTTGATCACTTTTGAGCAAAAGGCTGCACACACGCAATTCAAGTTGCTCTGATTGTCATTTAGAGTTACATTATAGGATTATTCAACAACAAGTCAAAATGTGCTCGTGAAAGGCAGAAAACAACACTTTGATAGTTTGATATAACTTGAGAACGAATGCAAAAAACAGTCCACTCTAAGAACAGGCCGCTTGGACACTTTCAGAACAGCTCTGTTAATGACTGAAAACAGCTCTCGAAGAGATTGTCAAAAGAGACTCCGAAAACGAAACGTTGATCACTTTTGAGCAAAAGGCTGCACACACGCAATTCAAGTTGCTCTGATTGTCATTTAGAGTTACATTATAGGATTATTCAACAACAAGTCAAAATGTGCTCGTGAAAGGCAGAAAACAACACTTTGATAGTTTGATATAACTTGAGAACGAATGCAAAAAACAGTCCACTCTAAGAACAGGCCGCTTGGACACTTTCAGAACAGCTCTGTTAATGACTGAAAACAGCTCTCGAAGAGATTGTCAAAAGAGACTCCGAAAACGAAACGTTGATCACTTTTGAGCAAAAGGCTGCACACACGCAATTCAAGTTGCTCTGATTGTCATTTAGAGTTACATTATAGGATTATTCAACAACAAGTCAAAATGTGCTCGTGAAAGGCAGAAAACAACACTTTGATAGTTTGATATAACTTGAGAACGAATGCAAAAAACAGTCCACTCTAAGAACAGGCCGCTTGGACACTTTCAGAACAGCTCTGTTAATGACTGAAAACAGCTCTCGAAGAGATTGTCAAAAGAGACTCCGAAAACGAAACGTTGATCACTTTTGAGCAAAAGGCTGCACACACGCAATTCAAGTTGCTCTGATTGTCATTTAGAGTTACATTATAGGATTATTCAACAACAAGTCAAAATGTGCTCGTGAAAGGCAGAAAACAACACTTTGATAGTTTGATATAACTTGAGAACGAATGCAAAAAACAGTCCACTCTAAGAACAGGCCGCTTGGACACTTTCAGAACAGCTCTGTTAATGACTGAAAACAGCTCTCGAAGAGATTGTCAAAAGAGACTCCGAAAACGAAACGTTGATCACTTTTGAGCAAAAGGCTGCACACACGCAATTCAAGTTGCTCTGATTGTCATTTAGAGTTACATTATAGGATTATTCAACAACAAGTCAAAATGTGCTCGTGAAAGGCAGAAAACAACACTTTGATAGTTTGATATAACTTGAGAACGAATGCAAAAAACAGTCCACTCTAAGAACAGGCCGCTTGGACACTTTCAGAACAGCTCTGTTAATGACTGAAAACAGCTCTCGAAGAGATTGTCAAAAGAGACTCCGAAAACGAAACGTTGATCACTTTTGAGCAAAAGGCTGCACACACGCAATTCAAGTTGCTCTGATTGTCATTTAGAGTTACATTATAGGATTATTCAACAACAAGTCAAAATGTGCTCGTGAAAGGCAGAAAACAACACTTTGATAGTTTGATATAACTTGAGAACGAATGCAAAAAACAGTCCACTCTAAGAACAGGCCGCTTGGACACTTTCAGAACAGCTCTGTTAATGACTGAAAACAGCTCTCGAAGAGATTGTCAAAAGAGACTCCGAAAACGAAACGTTGATCACTTTTGAGCAAAAGGCTGCACACACGCAATTCAAGTTGCTCTGATTGTCATTTAGAGTTACATTATAGGATTATTCAACAACAAGTCAAAATGTGCTCGTGAAAGGCAGAAAACAACACTTTGATAGTTTGATATAACTTGAGAACGAATGCAAAAAACAGTCCACTCTAAGAACAGGCCGCTTGGACACTTTCAGAACAGCTCTGTTAATGACTGAAAACAGCTCTCGAAGAGATTGTCAAAAGAGACTCCGAAAACGAAACGTTGATCACTTTTGAGCAAAAGGCTGCACACACGCAATTCAAGTTGCTCTGATTGTCATTTAGAGTTACATTATAGGATTATTCAACAACAAGTCAAAATGTGCTCGTGAAAGGCAGAAAACAACACTTTGATAGTTTGATATAACTTGAGAACGAATGCAAAAAACAGTCCACTCTAAGAACAGGCCGCTTGGACACTTTCAGAACAGCTCTGTTAATGACTGAAAACAGCTCTCGAAGAGATTGTCAAAAGAGACTCCGAAAACGAAACGTTGATCACTTTTGAGCAAAAGGCTGCACACACGCAATTCAAGTTGCTCTGATTGTCATTTAGAGTTACATTATAGGAGCATTCAGCAACAAGTCAAAATGTGCTCCAGAAAAGCAGAAAACAACACTGATAGAACTTGAGAACGAATGCAAAAAACAGTCCACTCTCAGAACAGGCCGCTTGGACACTTTCAGAACAGCTCTGTTAATGACTGAAAACAGCTCTCGAAGAGATTGTCAAAAGAGACTCCGAAAACGAAACGTTGATCACTTTTGAGCAAAAGGCTGCACACACGCAATTCAAGTTGCTCTGATTGTCATTTAGAGTTACATTATAGGATTATTCAACAACAAGTCAAAATGTGCTCGTGAAAGGCAGAAAACAACACTTTGATAGTTTGATATAACTTGAGAACGAATGCAAAAAAAAATCCACTCTAAGAACAGGCCGCTTGGACACTTTCAGAACAGCTCTGTTAATGACTGAAAACAGCTCTCGAAGAGATTGTCAAAAGAGACTCCGAAAACGAAACGTTGATCACTTTTGAGCAAAAGGCTGCACACACGCAATTCAAGTTGCTCTGATTGTCATTTAGAGTTACATTATAGGATTATTCAACAACAAGTCAAAATGTGCTCGTGAAAGGCAGAAAACAACACTTTGATAGTTTGATATAACTTGAGAACGAATGCAAAAAACAGTCCACTCTAAGAACAGGCCGCTTGGACACTTTCAGAACAGCTCTGTTAATGACTGAAAACAGCTCTCGAAGAGATTGTCAAAAGAGACTCCGAAAACGAAACGTTGATCACTTTTGAGCAAAAGGCTGCACACACGCAATTCAAGTTGCTCTGATTGTCATTTAGAGTTACATTATAGGATTATTCAACAACAAGTCAAAATGTGCTCGTGAAAGGCAGAAAACAACACTTTGATAGTTTGATATAACTTGAGAACGAATGCAAAAAACAGTCCACTCTAAGAACAGGCCGCTTGGACACTTTCAGAACAGCTCTGTTAATGACTGAAAACAGCTCTCGAAGAGATTGTCAAAAGAGACTCCGAAAACGAAACGTTGATCACTTTTGAGCAAAAGGCTGCACACACGCAATTCAAGTTGCTCTGATTGTCATTTAGAGTTACATTATAGGAGCATTCAACAACAAGTCAAAATGTGCTCGAGAAAGGCAGAAAACAACACTTTGATATAACTTGAGAACGAATGCAAAAAACAGTCCACTCTAAGAACAGGCCGCTTGGACACGTTCAGAACAGCTCTGTTAATGACTGAAAACAGCTCTAGAAGAGATTGTCAAAAGAGACTCCGAAAACGAAACGTTGATCACTTTTGAGCAAAAGGCTGCACACACGCAATTCAAGTTGCTCTGATTGTCATTTAGAGTTACATTATAGGATTATTCAACAACAAGTCAAAATGTGCTCGTGAAAGGCAGAAAACAACACTTTGATAGTTTGATATAACTTGAGAACGAATGCAAAAAACAGTCCACTCTAAGAACAGGCCGCTTGGACACTTTCAGAACAGCTCTGTTAATGACTGAAAACAGCTCTCGAAGAGATTGTCAAAAGAGACTCCGAAAACGAAACGTTGATCACTTTTGAGCAAAAGGCTGCACACACGCAATTCAAGTTGCTCTGATTGTCATTTAGAGTTACATTATAGGATTATTCAACAACAAGTCAAAATGTGCTCGTGAAAGGCAGAAAACAACACTTTGATAGTTTGATATAACTTGAGAACGAATGCAAAAAACAGTCCACTCTAAGAACAGGCCGCTTGGACACTTTCAGAACAGCTCTGTTAATGACTGAAAACAGCTCTCGAAGAGATTGTCAAAAGAGACTCTGAAAACGAAACGTTGATCACTTTTGAGCAAAAGGCTGCACACACGCAATTCAAGTTGCTCTGATTGTCATTTAGAGTTACATTATAGGAGCATTCAGCAACAAGTCAAAATGTGCTCCAGAAAAGCAGAAAACAACACTGATAGAACTTGAGAACGAATGCAAAAAACAGTCCACTCTCAGAACAGGCCGCTTGGACACTTTCAGAACAGCTCTGTTAATGACTGAAAACAGCTCTCGAAGAGATTGTCAAAAGAGACTCCGAAAACGAAACGTTGATCACTTTTGAGCAAAAGGCTGCACACACGCAATTCAAGTTGCTCTGATTGTCATTTAGAGTTACATTATAGGATTATTCAACAACAAGTCAAAATGTGCTCGTGAAAGGCAGAAAACAACACTTTGATAGTTTGATATAACTTGAGAACGAATGCAAAAAAAAATCCACTCTAAGAACAGGCCGCTTGGACACTTTCAGAACAGCTCTGTTAATGACTGAAAACAGCTCTCGAAGAGATTGTCAAAAGAGACTCCGAAAACGAAACGTTGATCACTTTTGAGCAAAAGGCTGCACACACGCAATTCAAGTTGCTCTGATTGTCATTTAGAGTTACATTATAGGAGCATTCAACAACAAGTCAAAATGTGCTCGAGAAGGCAGAAAACAACACTTTGATATAACTTGAGAACGAATGCAAAAAACAGTCCACTCTAAGAACAGGCCGCTTGGACACGTTCAGAACAGCTCTGTTAATGACTGAAAACAGCTCTCGAAGAGATTGTCAAAAGAGACTCCGAAAACGAAACGTTGATCACTTTTGAGCAAAAGGCTGCACACACGCAATTCAAGTTGCTCTGATTGTCATTTAGAGTTACATTATAGGATTATTCAACAACAAGTCAAAATGTGCTCGTGAAAGGCAGAAAACAACACTTTGATAGTTTGATATAACTTGAGAACGAATGCAAAAAACAGTCCACTCTAAGAACAGGCCGCTTGGACACTTTCAGAACAGCTCTGTTAATGACTGAAAACAGCTCTCGAAGAGATTGTCAAAAGAGACTCCGAAAACGAAACGTTGATCACTTTTGAGCAAAAGGCTGCACACACGCAATTCAAGTTGCTCTGATTGTCATTTAGAGTTACATTATAGGAGCATTCAACAACAAGTCAAAATGTGCCCGAGAAAGGCAGAAAACAACACTTTGATATAACTTGAGAACGAATGCAAAAAACAGTCCACTCTAAGAACAGGCCGCTTGGACACGTTCAGAACAGCTCTGTTAATGACTGAAAACAGCTCTAGAAGAGATTGTCAAAAGAGACTCCGAAAACGAAACGTTGATCACTTTTGAGCAAAAGGCTGCACACACGCAATTCAAGTTGCTCTGATTGTCATTTAGAGTTACATTATAGGAGCATTCAGCAACAAGTCAAAATGTGCTCCAGAAAAGCAGAAAACAACACTGATAGAACTTGAGAACGAATGCAAAAAACAGTCCACTCTCAGAACAGGCCGCTTGGACACTTTCAGAACAGCTCTGTTAATGACTGAAAACAGCTCTCGAAGAGATTGACAAAAGAGACTCCGAAAACGAAACGTTGATCACTTTTGAGCAAAAGGCTGCACACACGCAATTCAAGTTGCTCTGATTGTCATTTAGAGTTACATTATAGGATTATTCAACAACAAGTCAAAATGTGCTCGTGAAAGGCAGAAAACAACACTTTGATAGTTTGATATAACTTGAGAACGAATGCAAAAAACAGTCCACTCTAAGAACAGGCCGCTTGGACACTTTCAGAACAGCTCTGTTAATGACTGAAAACAGCTCTCGAAGAGATTGTCAAAAGAGACTCCGAAAACGAAACGTTGATCACTTTTGAGCAAAAGGCTGCACACACGCAATTCAAGTTGCTCTGATTGTCATTTAGAGTTACATTATAGGATTATTCAACAACAAGTCAAAATGTGCTCGTGAAAGGCAGAAAACAACACTTTGATAGTTTGATATAACTTGAGAACGAATGCAAAAAACAGTCCACTCTAAGAACAGGCCGCTTGGACACTTTCAGAACAGCTCTGTTAATGACTGAAAACAGCTCTCGAAGAGATTGTCAAAAGAGACTCCGAAAACGAAACGTTGATCACTTTTGAGCAAAAGGCTGCACACACGCAATTCAAGTTGCTCTGATTGTCATTTAGAGTTACATTATAGGATTATTCAACAACAAGTCAAAATGTGCTCGTGAAAGGCAGAAAACAACACTTTGATAGTTTGATATAACTTGAGAACGAATGCAAAAAACAGTCCACTCTAAGAACAGGCCGCTTGGACACTTTCAGAACAGCTCTGTTAATGACTGAAAACAGCTCTCGAAGAGATTGTCAAAAGAGACTCCGAAAACGAAACGTTGATCACTTTTGAGCAAAAGGCTGCACACACGCAATTCAAGTTGCTCTGATTGTCATTTAGAGTTACATTATAGGAGCATTCAACAACAAGTCAAAATGTGCTCGAGAAAGGCAGAAAACAACACTTTGATATAACTTGAGAACGAATGCAAAAAACAGTCCACTCTAAGAACAGGCCGCTTGGACACGTTCAGAACAGCTCTGTTAATGACTGAAAACAGCTCTAGAAGAGATTGTCAAAAGAGACTCCGAAAACGAAACGTTGATCACTTTTGAGCAAAAGGCTGCACACACGCAATTCAAGTTGCTCTGATTGTCATTTAGAGTTACATTATAGGATTATTCAACAACAAGTCAAAATGTGCTCGTGAAAGGCAGAAAACAACACTTTGATAGTTTGATATAACTTGAGAACGAATGCAAAAAACAGTCCACTCTAAGAACAGGCCGCTTGGACACTTTCAGAACAGCTCTGTTAATGACTGAAAACAGCTCTCGAAGAGATTGTCAAAAGAGACTCTGAAAACGAAACGTTGATCACTTTTGAGCAAAAGGCTGCACACACGCAATTCAAGTTGCTCTGATTGTCATTTAGAGTTACATTATAGGAGCATTCAGCAACAAGTCAAAATGTGCTCCAGAAAAGCAGAAAACAACACTGATAGAACTTGAGAACGAATGCAAAAAACAGTCCACTCTCAGAACAGGCCGCTTGGACACTTTCAGAACAGCTCTGTTAATGACTGAAAACAGCTCTCGAAGAGATTGACAAAAGAGACTCCGAAAACGAAACGTTGATCACTTTTGAGCAAAAGGCTGCACACACGCAATTCAAGTTGCTCTGATTGTCATTTAGAGTTACATTATAGGATTATTCAACAACAAGTCAAAATGTGCTCGTGAAAGGCAGAAAACAACACTTTGATAGTTTGATATAACTTGAGAACGAATGCAAAAAACAGTCCACTCTAAGAACAGGCCGCTTGGACACTTTCAGAACAGCTCTGTTAATGACTGAAAACAGCTCTCGAAGAGATTGTCAAAAGAGACTCCGAAAACGAAACGTTGATCACTTTTGAGCAAAAGGCTGCACACACGCAATTCAAGTTGCTCTGATTGTCATTTAGAGTTACATTATAGGATTATTCAACAACAAGTCAAAATGTGCTCGTGAAAGGCAGAAAACAACACTTTGATAGTTTGATATAACTTGAGAACGAATGCAAAAAACAGTCCACTCTAAGAACAGGCCGCTTGGACACTTTCAGAACAGCTCTGTTAATGACTGAAAACAGCTCTCGAAGAGATTGTCAAAAGAGACTCCGAAAACGAAACGTTGATCACTTTTGAGCAAAAGGCTGCACACACGCAATTCAAGTTGCTCTGATTGTCATTTAGAGTTACATTATAGGAGCATTCAACAACAAGTCAAAATGTGCTCGAGAAAGGCAGAAAACAACACTTTGATATAACTTGAGAACGAATGCAAAAAACAGTCCACTCTAAGAACAGGCCGCTTGGACACGTTCAGAACAGCTCTGATAATGACTGAAAACAGCTCTCGAAGAGATTGTCAAAAGAGACTCCGAAAACGAAACGTTGATCACTTTTGAGCAAAAGGCTGCACACACGCAATTCAAGTTGCTCTGATTGTCATTTAGAGTTACATTATAGGATTATTCAACAACAAGTCAAAATGTGCTCGTGAAAGGCAGAAAACAACACTTTGATAGTTTGATATAACTTGAGAACGAATGCAAAAAACAGTCCACTCTAAGAACAGGCCGCTTGGACACTTTCAGAACAGCTCTGTTAATGACTGAAAACAGCTCTCGAAGAGATTGTCAAAAGAGACTCCGAAAACGAAACGTTGATCACTTTTGAGCAAAAGGCTGCACACACGCAATTCAAGTTGCTCTGATTGTCATTTAGAGTTACATTATAGGAGCATTCAGCAACAAGTCAAAATGTGCTCCAGAAAAGCAGAAAACAACACTGATAGAACTTGAGAACGAATGCAAAAAACAGTCCACTCTCAGAACAGGCCGCTTGGACACTTTCAGAACAGCTCTGTTAATGACTGAAAACAGCTCTCGAAGAGATTGACAAAAGAGACTCCGAAAACGAAACGTTGATCACTTTTGAGCAAAAGGCTGCACACACGCAATTCAAGTTGCTCTGATTGTCATTTAGAGTTACATTATAGGATTATTCAACAACAAGTCAAAATGTGCTCGTGAAAGGCAGAAAACAACACTTTGATAGTTTGATATAACTTGAGAACGAATGCAAAAAACAGTCCACTCTAAGAACAGGCCGCTTGGACACTTTCAGAACAGCTCTGTTAATGACTGAAAACAGCTCTCGAAGAGATTGTCAAAAGAGACTCCGAAAACGAAACGTTGATCACTTTTGAGCAAAAGGCTGCACACACGCAATTCAAGTTGCTCTGATTGTCATTTAGAGTTACATTATAGGATTATTCAACAACAAGTCAAAATGTGCTCGTGAAAGGCAGAAAACAACACTTTGATAGTTTGATATAACTTGAGAACGAATGCAAAAAACAGTCCACTCTAAGAACAGGCCGCTTGGACACTTTCAGAACAGCTCTGTTAATGACTGAAAACAGCTCTCGAAGAGATTGTCAAAAGAGACTCCGAAAACGAAACGTTGATCACTTTTGAGCAAAAGGCTGCACACACGCAATTCAAGTTGCTCTGATTGTCATTTAGAGTTACATTATAGGATTATTCAACAACAAGTCAAAATGTGCTCGTGAAAGGCAGAAAACAACACTTTGATAGTTTGATATAACTTGAGAACGAATGCAAAAAACAGTCCACTCTAAGAACAGGCCGCTTGGACACTTTCAGAACAGCTCTGTTAATGACTGAAAACAGCTCTCGAAGAGATTGTCAAAAGAGACTCCGAAAACGAAACGTTGATCACTTTTGAGCAAAAGGCTGCACACACGCAATTCAAGTTGCTCTGATTGTCATTTAGAGTTACATTATAGGAGCATTCAACAACAAGTCAAAATGTGCTCGAGAAAGGCAGAAAACAACACTTTGATATAACTTGAGAACGAATGCAAAAAACAGTCCACTCTAAGAACAGGCCGCTTGGACACGTTCAGAACAGCTCTGTTAATGACTGAAAACAGCTCTAGAAGAGATTGTCAAAAGAGACTCCGAAAACGAAACGTTGATCACTTTTGAGCAAAAGGCTGCACACACGCAATTCAAGTTGCTCTGATTGTCATTTAGAGTTACATTATAGGATTATTCAACAACAAGTCAAAATGTGCTCGTGAAAGGCAGAAAACAACACTTTGATAGTTTGATATAACTTGAGAACGAATGCAAAAAACAGTCCACTCTAAGAACAGGCCGCTTGGACACTTTCAGAACAGCTCTGTTAATGACTGAAAACAGCTCTCGAAGAGATTGTCAAAAGAGACTCTGAAAACGAAACGTTGATCACTTTTGAGCAAAAGGCTGCACACACGCAATTCAAGTTGCTCTGATTGTCATTTAGAGTTACATTATAGGAGCATTCAGCAACAAGTCAAAATGTGCTCCAGAAAAGCAGAAAACAACACTGATAGAACTTGAGAACGAATGCAAAAAACAGTCCACTCTCAGAACAGGCCGCTTGGACACTTTCAGAACAGCTCTGTTAATGACTGAAAACAGCTATCGAAGAGATTGTCAAAAGAGACTCCGAAAACGAAACGTTGATCACTTTTGAGCAAAAGGCTGCACACACGCAATTCAAGTTGCTCTGATTGTCATTTAGAGTTACATTATAGGATTATTCAACAACAAGTCAAAATGTGCTCGTGAAAGGCAGAAAACAACACTTTGATAGTTTGATATAACTTGAGAACGAATGCAAAAAAAAATCCACTCTAAGAACAGGCCGCTTGGACACTTTCAGAACAGCTCTGTTAATGACTGAAAACAGCTCTCGAAGAGATTGTCAAAAGAGACTCCGAAAACGAAACGTTGATCACTTTTGAGCAAAAGGCTGCACACACGCAATTCAAGTTGCTCTGATTGTCATTTAGAGTTACATTATAGGAGCATTCAACAACAAGTCAAAATGTGCTCGAGAAGGCAGAAAACAACACTTTGATATAACTTGAGAACGAATGCAAAAAACAGTCCACTCTAAGAACAGGCCGCTTGGACACGTTCAGAACAGCTCTGTTAATGACTGAAAACAGCTCTCGAAGAGATTGTCAAAAGAGACTCCGAAAACGAAACGTTGATCACTTTTGAGCAAAAGGCTGCACACACGCAATTCAAGTTGCTCTGATTGTCATTTAGAGTTACATTATAGGAGCATTCAACAACAAGTCAAAATGTGCTCGAGAAAGGCAGAAAACAACACTTTGATATAACTTGAGAACGAATGCAAAAAACAGTCCACTCTAAGAACAGGCCGCTTGGACACGTTCAGAACAGCTCTGTTAATGACTGAAAACAGCTCTAGAAGAGATTGTCAAAAGAGACTCCGAAAACGAAACGTTGATCACTTTTGAGCAAAAGGCTGCACACACGCAATTCAAGTTGCTCTGATTGTCATTTAGAGTTACATTATAGGATTATTCAACAACAAGTCAAAATGTGCTCGTGAAAGGCAGAAAACAACACTTTGATAGTTTGATATAACTTGAGAACGAATGCAAAAAACAGTCCACTCTAAGAACAGGCCGCTTGGACACTTTCAGAACAGCTCTGTTAATGACTGAAAACAGCTCTCGAAGAGATTGTCAAAAGAGACTCTGAAAACGAAACGTTGATCACTTTTGAGCAAAAGGCTGCACACACGCAATTCAAGTTGCTCTGATTGTCATTTAGAGTTACATTATAGGAGCATTCAGCAACAAGTCAAAATGTGCTCCAGAAAAGCAGAAAACAACACTGATAGAACTTGAGAACGAATGCAAAAAACAGTCCACTCTCAGAACAGGCCGCTTGGACACTTTCAGAACAGCTCTGTTAATGACTGAAAACAGCTATCGAAGAGATTGTCAAAAGAGACTCCGAAAACGAAACGTTGATCACTTTTGAGCAAAAGGCTGCACACACGCAATTCAAGTTGCTCTGATTGTCATTTAGAGTTACATTATAGGATTATTCAACAACAAGTCAAAATGTGCTCGTGAAAGGCAGAAAACAACACTTTGATAGTTTGATATAACTTGAGAACGAATGCAAAAAAAAATCCACTCTAAGAACAGGCCGCTTGGACACTTTCAGAACAGCTCTGTTAATGACTGAAAACAGCTCTCGAAGAGATTGTCAAAAGAGACTCCGAAAACGAAACGTTGATCACTTTTGAGCAAAAGGCTGCACACACGCAATTCAAGTTGCTCTGATTGTCATTTAGAGTTACATTATAGGAGCATTCAACAACAAGTCAAAATGTGCTCGAGAAGGCAGAAAACAACACTTTGATATAACTTGAGAACGAATGCAAAAAACAGTCCACTCTAAGAACAGGCCGCTTGGACACGTTCAGAACAGCTCTGTTAATGACTGAAAACAGCTCTCGAAGAGATTGTCAAAAGAGACTCCGAAAACGAAACGTTGATCACTTTTGAGCAAAAGGCTGCACACACGCAATTCAAGTTGCTCTGATTGTCATTTAGAGTTACATTATAGGATTATTCAACAACAAGTCAAAATGTGCTCGTGAAAGGCAGAAAACAACACTTTGATAGTTTGATATAACTTGAGAACGAATGCAAAAAACAGTCCACTCTAAGAACAGGCCGCTTGGACACTTTCAGAACAGCTCTGTTAATGACTGAAAACAGCTCTCGAAGAGATTGTCAAAAGAGACTCCGAAAACGAAACGTTGATCACTTTTGAGCAAAAGGCTGCACACACGCAATTCAAGTTGCTCTGATTGTCATTTAGAGTTACATTATAGGAGCATTCAACAACAAGTCAAAATGTGCTCGAGAAAGGCAGAAAACAACACTTTGATATAACTTGAGAACGAATGCAAAAAACAGTCCACTCTAAGAACAGGCCGCTTGGACACGTTCAGAACAGCTCTGTTAATGACTGAAAACAGCTCTAGAAGAGATTGTCAAAAGAGACTCCGAAAACGAAACGTTGATCACTTTTGAGCAAAAGGCTGCACACACGCAATTCAAGTTGCTCTGATTGTCATTTAGAGTTACATTATAGGAGCATTCAGCAACAAGTCAAAATGTGCTCCAGAAAAGCAGAAAACAACACTGATAGAACTTGAGAACGAATGCAAAAAACAGTCCACTCTCAGAACAGGCCGCTTGGACACTTTCAGAACAGCTCTGTTAATGACTGAAAACAGCTCTCGAAGAGATTGACAAAAGAGACTCCGAAAACGAAACGTTGATCACTTTTGAGCAAAAGGCTGCACACACGCAATTCAAGTTGCTCTGATTGTCATTTAGAGTTACATTATAGGATTATTCAACAACAAGTCAAAATGTGCTCGTGAAAGGCAGAAAACAACACTTTGATAGTTTGATATAACTTGAGAACGAATGCAAAAAACAGTCCACTCTAAGAACAGGCCGCTTGGACACTTTCAGAACAGCTCTGTTAATGACTGAAAACAGCTCTCGAAGAGATTGTCAAAAGAGACTCCGAAAACGAAACGTTGATCACTTTTGAGCAAAAGGCTGCACACACGCAATTCAAGTTGCTCTGATTGTCATTTAGAGTTACATTATAGGATTATTCAACAACAAGTCAAAATGTGCTCGTGAAAGGCAGAAAACAACACTTTGATAGTTTGATATAACTTGAGAACGAATGCAAAAAACAGTCCACTCTAAGAACAGGCCGCTTGGACACTTTCAGAACAGCTCTGTTAATGACTGAAAACAGCTCTCGAAGAGATTGTCAAAAGAGACTCCGAAAACGAAACGTTGATCACTTTTGAGCAAAAGGCTGCACACACGCAATTCAAGTTGCTCTGATTGTCATTTAGAGTTACATTATAGGATTATTCAACAACAAGTCAAAATGTGCTCGTGAAAGGCAGAAAACAACACTTTGATAGTTTGATATAACTTGAGAACGAATGCAAAAAACAGTCCACTCTAAGAACAGGCCGCTTGGACACTTTCAGAACAGCTCTGTTAATGACTGAAAACAGCTCTCGAAGAGATTGTCAAAAGAGACTCCGAAAACGAAACGTTGATCACTTTTGAGCAAAAGGCTGCACACACGCAATTCAAGTTGCTCTGATTGTCATTTAGAGTTACATTATAGGAGCATTCAACAACAAGTCAAAATGTGCTCGAGAAAGGCAGAAAACAACACTTTGATATAACTTGAGAACGAATGCAAAAAACAGTCCACTCTAAGAACAGGCCGCTTGGACACGTTCAGAACAGCTCTGTTAATGACTGAAAACAGCTCTAGAAGAGATTGTCAAAAGAGACTCCGAAAACGAAACGTTGATCACTTTTGAGCAAAAGGCTGCACACACGCAATTCAAGTTGCTCTGATTGTCATTTAGAGTTACATTATAGGATTATTCAACAACAAGTCAAAATGTGCTCGTGAAAGGCAGAAAACAACACTTTGATAGTTTGATATAACTTGAGAACGAATGCAAAAAACAGTCCACTCTAAGAACAGGCCGCTTGGACACTTTCAGAACAGCTCTGTTAATGACTGAAAACAGCTCTCGAAGAGATTGTCAAAAGAGACTCTGAAAACGAAACGTTGATCACTTTTGAGCAAAAGGCTGCACACACGCAATTCAAGTTGCTCTGATTGTCATTTAGAGTTACATTATAGGAGCATTCAGCAACAAGTCAAAATGTGCTCCAGAAAAGCAGAAAACAACACTGATAGAACTTGAGAACGAATGCAAAAAACAGTCCACTCTCAGAACAGGCCGCTTGGACACTTTCAGAACAGCTCTGTTAATGACTGAAAACAGCTCTCGAAGAGATTGACAAAAGAGACTCCGAAAACGAAACGTTGATCACTTTTGAGCAAAAGGCTGCACACACGCAATTCAAGTTGCTCTGATTGTCATTTAGAGTTACATTATAGGATTATTCAACAACAAGTCAAAATGTGCTCGTGAAAGGCAGAAAACAACACTTTGATAGTTTGATATAACTTGAGAACGAATGCAAAAAACAGTCCACTCTAAGAACAGGCCGCTTGGACACTTTCAGAACAGCTCTGTTAATGACTGAAAACAGCTCTCGAAGAGATTGTCAAAAGAGACTCCGAAAACGAAACGTTGATCACTTTTGAGCAAAAGGCTGCACACACGCAATTCAAGTTGCTCTGATTGTCATTTAGAGTTACATTATAGGATTATTCAACAACAAGTCAAAATGTGCTCGTGAAAGGCAGAAAACAACACTTTGATAGTTTGATATAACTTGAGAACGAATGCAAAAAACAGTCCACTCTAAGAACAGGCCGCTTGGACACTTTCAGAACAGCTCTGTTAATGACTGAAAACAGCTCTCGAAGAGATTGTCAAAAGAGACTCCGAAAACGAAACGTTGATCACTTTTGAGCAAAAGGCTGCAC
Source organism: Nansenia antarctica (assembly GCF_963989245.1). Taxonomy (NCBI): domain Eukaryota; kingdom Metazoa; phylum Chordata; class Actinopteri; order Argentiniformes; family Microstomatidae; genus Nansenia; species Nansenia antarctica. The sequence continues at coordinate 224,335 of NW_027663003.1, forward strand.
ACACGCAATTCAAGTTGCTCTGATTGTCATTTAGAGTTACATTATAGGAGCATTCAACAACAAGTCAAAATGTGCTCGTGAAAGGCAGAAAACAACACTTTGATAGTTTGATATAACTTGAGAACGAATGCAAAAAACAGTCCACTCTAAGAACAGGCCGCTTGGACACTTTCAGAACAGCTCTGTTAATGACTGAAAACAGCTCTCGAAGAGATTGTCAAAAGAGACTCTGAAAACGAAACGTTGATCACTTTTGAGCAAAAGGCTGCACACACGCAATTCAAGTTGCTCTGATTGTCATTTAGAGTTACATTATAGGAGCATTCAGCAACAAGTCAAAATGTGCTCCAGAAAAGCAGAAAACAACACTGATAGAACTTGAGAACGAATGCAAAAAACAGTCCACTCTCAGAACAGGCCGCTTGGACACTTTCAGAACAGCTCTGTTAATGACTGAAAACAGCTCTCGAAGAGATTGACAAAAGAGACTCCGAAAACGAAACGTTGATCACTTTTGAGCAAAAGGCTGCACACACGCAATTCAAGTTGCTCTGATTGTCATTTAGAGTTACATTATAGGATTATTCAACAACAAGTCAAAATGTGCTCGTGAAAGGCAGAAAACAACACTTTGATAGTTTGATATAACTTGAGAACGAATGCAAAAAACAGTCCACTCTAAGAACAGGCCGCTTGGACACTTTCAGAACAGCTCTGTTAATGACTGAAAACAGCTCTCGAAGAGATTGTCAAAAGAGACTCCGAAAACGAAACGTTGATCACTTTTGAGCAAAAGGCTGCACACACGCAATTCAAGTTGCTCTGATTGTCATTTAGAGTTACATTATAGGATTATTCAACAACAAGTCAAAATGTGCTCGTGAAAGGCAGAAAACAACACTTTGATAGTTTGATATAACTTGAGAACGAATGCAAAAAACAGTCCACTCTAAGAACAGGCCGCTTGGACACTTTCAGAACAGCTCTGTTAATGACTGAAAACAGCTCTCGAAGAGATTGTCAAAAGAGACTCCGAAAACGTTGATCACTTTTGAGCAAAAGGCTGCACACACGCAATTCAAGTTGCTCTGATTGTCATTTAGAGTTACATTATAGGAGCATTCAGCAACAAGTCAAATTGTGCTCCAGAAAAGCAGAAAACAACACTGATAGAACTTGAGAACGAATGCAAAAAACAGTCCACTCTCAGAACAGGCCGCTTGGACACTTTCAGAACAGCTCTGTTAATGACTGAAAACAGCTCTCGAAGAGATTGACAAAAGAGACTCCGAAAACGAAACGTTGATCACTTTTGAGCAAAAGGCTGCACACACGCAATTCAAGTTGCTCTGATTCTCATTTAGAGTTACATTATAGGATTATTCAACAACAAGTCAAAATGTGCTCGTGAAAGGCAGAAAACAACACTTTGATAGTTTGATATAACTTGAGAACGAATGCAAAAAACAGTCCACTCTAAGAACAGGCCGCTTGGACACTTTCAGAACAGCTCTGTTAATGACTGAAAACAGCTCTCGAAGAGATTGTCAAAAGAGACTCCGAAAACGAAACGTTGATCACTTTTGAGCAAAAGGCTGCACACACGCAATTCAAGTTGCTCTGATTGTCATTTAGAGTTACATTATAGGATTATTCAACAACAAGTCAAAATGTGCTCGTGAAAGGCAGAAAACAACACTTTGATAGTTTGATATAACTTGAGAACGAATGCAAAAAACAGTCCACTCTAAGAACAGGCCGCTTGGACACTTTCAGAACAGCTCTGTTAATGACTGAAAACAGCTCTCGAAGAGATTGTCAAAAGAGACTCCGAAAACGAAACGTTGATCACTTTTGAGCAAAAGGCTGCACACACGCAATTCAAGTTGCTCTGATTGTCATTTAGAGTTACATTATAGGATTATTCAACAACAAGTCAAAATGTGCTCGTGAAAGGCAGAAAACAACACTTTGATAGTTTGATATAACTTGAGAACGAATGCAAAAAACAGTCCACTCTAAGAACAGGCCGCTTGGACACTTTCAGAACAGCTCTGTTAATGACTGAAAACAGCTCTCGAAGAGATTGTCAAAAGAGACTCTGAAAACGAAACGTTGATCACTTTTGAGCAAAAGGCTGCACACACGCAATTCAAGTTGCTCTGATTGTCATTTAGAGTTACATTATAGGAGCATTCAGCAACAAGTCAAAATGTGCTCCAGAAAAGCAGAAAACAACACTGATAGAACTTGAGAACGAATGCAAAAAACAGTCCACTCTCAGAACAGGCCGCTTGGACACTTTCAGAACAGCTCTGTTAATGACTGAAAACAGCTCTCGAAGAGATTGACAAAAGAGACTCCGAAAACGAAACGTTGATCACTTTTGAGCAAAAGGCTGCACACACGCAATTCAAGTTGCTCTGATTGTCATTTAGAGTTACATTATAGGATTATTCAACAACAAGTCAAAATGTGCTCGTGAAAGGCAGAAAACAACACTTTGATAGTTTGATATAACTTGAGAACGAATGCAAAAAACAGTCCACTCTAAGAACAGGCCGCTTGGACACTTTCAGAACAGCTCTGTTAATGACTGAAAACAGCTCTCGAAGAGATTGTCAAAAGAGACTCCGAAAACGAAACGTTGATCACTTTTGAGCAAAAGGCTGCACACACGCAATTCAAGTTGCTCTGATTGTCATTTAGAGTTACATTATAGGATTATTCAACAACAAGTCAAAATGTGCTCGTGAAAGGCAGAAAACAACACTTTGATAGTTTGATATAACTTGAGAACGAATGCAAAAAACAGTCCACTCTAAGAACAGGCCGCTTGGACACTTTCAGAACAGCTCTGTTAATGACTGAAAACAGCTCTCGAAGAGATTGTCAAAAGAGACTCCGAAAACGAAACGTTGATCACTTTTGAGCAAAAGGCTGCACACACGCAATTCAAGTTGCTCTGATTGTCATTTAGAGTTACATTATAGGAGCATTCAACAACAAGTCAAAATGTGCTCGAGAAAGGCAGAAAACAACACTTTGATATAACTTGAGAACGAATGCAAAAAACAGTCCACTCTAAGAACAGGCCGCTTGGACACGTTCAGAACAGCTCTGATAATGACTGAAAACAGCTCTCGAAGAGATTGTCAAAAGAGACTCCGAAAACGAAACGTTGATCACTTTTGAGCAAAAGGCTGCACACACGCAATTCAAGTTGCTCTGATTGTCATTTAGAGTTACATTATAGGATTATTCAACAACAAGTCAAAATGTGCTCGTGAAAGGCAGAAAACAACACTTTGATAGTTTGATATAACTTGAGAACGAATGCAAAAAACAGTCCACTCTAAGAACAGGCCGCTTGGACACTTTCAGAACAGCTCTGTTAATGACTGAAAACAGCTCTCGAAGAGATTGTCAAAAGAGACTCCGAAAACGAAACGTTGATCACTTTTGAGCAAAAGGCTGCACACACGCAATTCAAGTTGCTCTGATTGTCATTTAGAGTTACATTATAGGAGCATTCAGCAACAAGTCAAATTGTGCTCCAGAAAAGCAGAAAACAACACTGATAGAACTTGAGAACGAATGCAAAAAACAGTCCACTCTCAGAACAGGCCGCTTGGACACTTTCAGAACAGCTCTGTTAATGACTGAAAACAGCTCTCGAAGAGATTGACAAAAGAGACTCCGAAAACGAAACGTTGATCACTTTTGAGCAAAAGGCTGCACACACGCAATTCAAGTTGCTCTGATTGTCATTTAGAGTTACATTATAGGATTATTCAACAACAAGTCAAAATGTGCTCGTGAAAGGCAGAAAACAACACTTTGATAGTTTGATATAACTTGAGAACGAATGCAAAAAACAGTCCACTCTAAGAACAGGCCGCTTGGACACTTTCAGAACAGCTCTGTTAATGACTGAAAACAGCTCTCGAAGAGATTGTCAAAAGAGACTCCGAAAACGAAACGTTGATCACTTTTGAGCAAAAGGCTGCACACACGCAATTCAAGTTGCTCTGATTGTCATTTAGAGTTACATTATAGGATTATTCAACAACAAGTCAAAATGTGCTCGTGAAAGGCAGAAAACAACACTTTGATAGTTTGATATAACTTGAGAACGAATGCAAAAAACAGTCCACTCTAAGAACAGGCCGCTTGGACACTTTCAGAACAGCTCTGTTAATGACTGAAAACAGCTCTCGAAGAGATTGTCAAAAGAGACTCCGAAAACGAAACGTTGATCACTTTTGAGCAAAAGGCTGCACACACGCAATTCAAGTTGCTCTGATTGTCATTTAGAGTTACATTATAGGATTATTCAACAACAAGTCAAAATGTGCTCGTGAAAGGCAGAAAACAACACTTTGATAGTTTGATATAACTTGAGAACGAATGCAAAAAACAGTCCACTCTAAGAACAGGCCGCTTGGACACTTTCAGAACAGCTCTGTTAATGACTGAAAACAGCTCTCGAAGAGATTGTCAAAAGAGACTCCGAAAACGAAACGTTGATCACTTTTGAGCAAAAGGCTGCACACACGCAATTCAAGTTGCTCTGATTGTCATTTAGAGTTACATTATAGGAGCATTCAACAACAAGTCAAAATGTGCTCGAGAAAGGCAGAAAACAACACTTTGATATAACTTGAGAACGAATGCAAAAAACAGTCCACTCTAAGAACAGGCCGCTTGGACACGTTCAGAACAGCTCTGTTAATGACTGAAAACAGCTCTAGAAGAGATTGTCAAAAGAGACTCCGAAAACGAAACGTTGATCACTTTTGAGCAAAAGGCTGCACACACGCAATTCAAGTTGCTCTGATTGTCATTTAGAGTTACATTATAGGATTATTCAACAACAAGTCAAAATGTGCTCGTGAAAGGCAGAAAACAACACTTTGATAGTTTGATATAACTTGAGAACGAATGCAAAAAACAGTCCACTCTAAGAACAGGCCGCTTGGACACTTTCAGAACAGCTCTGTTAATGACTGAAAACAGCTCTCGAAGAGATTGTCAAAAGAGACTCTGAAAACGAAACGTTGATCACTTTTGAGCAAAAGGCTGCACACACGCAATTCAAGTTGCTCTGATTGTCATTTAGAGTTACATTATAGGAGCATTCAGCAACAAGTCAAAATGTGCTCCAGAAAAGCAGAAAACAACACTGATAGAACTTGAGAACGAATGCAAAAAACAGTCCACTCTCAGAACAGGCCGCTTGGACACTTTCAGAACAGCTCTGTTAATGACTGAAAACAGCTCTCGAAGAGATTGACAAAAGAGACTCCGAAAACGAAACGTTGATCACTTTTGAGCAAAAGGCTGCACACACGCAATTCAAGTTGCTCTGATTGTCATTTAGAGTTACATTATAGGATTATTCAACAACAAGTCAAAATGTGCTCGTGAAAGGCAGAAAACAACACTTTGATAGTTTGATATAACTTGAGAACGAATGCAAAAAACAGTCCACTCTAAGAACAGGCCGCTTGGACACTTTCAGAACAGCTCTGTTAATGACTGAAAACAGCTCTCGAAGAGATTGTCAAAAGAGACTCCGAAAACGAAACGTTGATCACTTTTGAGCAAAAGGCTGCACACACGCAATTCAAGTTGCTCTGATTGTCATTTAGAGTTACATTATAGGATTATTCAACAACAAGTCAAAATGTGCTCGTGAAAGGCAGAAAACAACACTTTGATAGTTTGATATAACTTGAGAACGAATGCAAAAAACAGTCCACTCTAAGAACAGGCCGCTTGGACACTTTCAGAACAGCTCTGTTAATGACTGAAAACAGCTCTCGAAGAGATTGTCAAAAGAGACTCCGAAAACGAAACGTTGATCACTTTTGAGCAAAAGGCTGCACACACGCAATTCAAGTTGCTCTGATTGTCATTTAGAGTTACATTATAGGAGCATTCAACAACAAGTCAAAATGTGCTCGAGAAAGGCAGAAAACAACACTTTGATATAACTTGAGAACGAATGCAAAAAACAGTCCACTCTAAGAACAGGCCGCTTGGACACGTTCAGAACAGCTCTGATAATGACTGAAAACAGCTCTCGAAGAGATTGTCAAAAGAGACTCCGAAAACGAAACGTTGATCACTTTTGAGCAAAAGGCTGCACACACGCAATTCAAGTTGCTCTGATTGTCATTTAGAGTTACATTATAGGATTATTCAACAACAAGTCAAAATGTGCTCGTGAAAGGCAGAAAACAACACTTTGATAGTTTGATATAACTTGAGAACGAATGCAAAAAACAGTCCACTCTAAGAACAGGCCGCTTGGACACTTTCAGAACAGCTCTGTTAATGACTGAAAACAGCTCTCGAAGAGATTGTCAAAAGAGACTCCGAAAACGAAACGTTGATCACTTTTGAGCAAAAGGCTGCACACACGCAATTCAAGTTGCTCTGATTGTCATTTAGAGTTACATTATAGGATTATTCAACAACAAGTCAAAATGTGCTCGTGAAAGGCAGAAAACAACACTTTGATAGTTTGATATAACTTGAGAACGAATGCAAAAAACAGTCCACTCTAAGAACAGGCCGCTTGGACACTTTCAGAACAGCTCTGTTAATGACTGAAAACAGCTCTCGAAGAGATTGTCAAAAGAGACTCTGAAAACGAAACGTTGATCACTTTTGAGCAAAAGGCTGCACACACGCAATTCAAGTTGCTCTGATTGTCATTTAGAGTTACATTATAGGAGCATTCAGCAACAAGTCAAAATGTGCTCCAGAAAAGCAGAAAACAACACTGATAGAACTTGAGAACGAATGCAAAAAACAGTCCACTCTCAGAACAGGCCGCTTGGACACTTTCAGAACAGCTCTGTTAATGACTGAAAACAGCTCTCGAAGAGATTGTCAAAAGAGACTCCGAAAACGAAACGTTGATCACTTTTGAGCAAAAGGCTGCACACACGCAATTCAAGTTGCTCTGATTGTCATTTAGAGTTACATTATAGGATTATTCAACAACAAGTCAAAATGTGCTCGTGAAAGGCAGAAAACAACACTTTGATAGTTTGATATAACTTGAGAACGAATGCAAAAAAAAATCCACTCTAAGAACAGGCCGCTTGGACACTTTCAGAACAGCTCTGTTAATGACTGAAAACAGCTCTCGAAGAGATTGTCAAAAGAGACTCCGAAAACGAAACGTTGATCACTTTTGAGCAAAAGGCTGCACACACGCAATTCAAGTTGCTCTGATTGTCATTTAGAGTTACATTATAGGATTATTCAACAACAAGTCAAAATGTGCTCGTGAAAGGCAGAAAACAACACTTTGATAGTTTGATATAACTTGAGAACGAATGCAAAAAACAGTCCACTCTAAGAACAGGCCGCTTGGACACTTTCAGAACAGCTCTGTTAATGACTGAAAACAGCTCTCGAAGAGATTGTCAAAAGAGACTCCGAAAACGAAACGTTGATCACCTTTGAGCAAAAGGCTGCACACACGCAATTCAAGTTGCTCTGATTGTCATTTAGAGTTACATTATAGGATTATTCAACAACAAGTCAAAATGTGCTCGTGAAAGGCAGAAAACAACACTTTGATAGTTTGATATAACTTGAGAACGAATGCAAAAAACAGTCCACTCTAAGAACAGGCCGCTTGGACACTTTCAGAACAGCTCTGTTAATGACTGAAAACAGCTCTCGAAGAGATTGTCAAAAGAGACTCTGAAAACGAAACGTTGATCACTTTTGAGCAAAAGGCTGCACACACGCAATTCAAGTTGCTCTGATTGTCATTTAGAGTTACATTATAGGATTATTCAACAACAAGTCAAAATGTGCTCGTGAAAGGCAGAAAACAACACTTTGATAGTTTGATATAACTTGAGAACGAATGCAAAAAACAGTCCACTCTAAGAACAGGCCGCTTGGACACTTTCAGAACAGCTCTGTTAATGACTGAAAACAGCTCTCGAAGAGATTGTCAAAAGAGACTCCGAAAACGAAACGTTGATCACTTTTGAGCAAAAGGCTGCACACACGCAATTCAAGTTGCTCTGATTGTCATTTAGAGTTACATTATAGGATTATTCAACAACAAGTCAAAATGTGCTCGTGAAAGGCAGAAAACAACACTTTGATAGTTTGATATAACTTGAGAACGAATGCAAAAAACAGTCCACTCTAAGAACAGGCCGCTTGGACACTTTCAGAACAGCTCTGTTAATGACTGAAAACAGCTCTCGAAGAGATTGTCAAAAGAGACTCTGAAAACGAAACGTTGATCACTTTTGAGCAAAAGGCTGCACACACGCAATTCAAGTTGCTCTGATTGTCATTTAGAGTTACATTATAGGATTATTCAACAACAAGTCAAAATGTGCTCGTGAAAGGCAGAAAACAACACTTTGATAGTTTGATATAACTTGAGAACGAATGCAAAAAACAGTCCACTCTAAGAACAGGCCGCTTGGACACTTTCAGAACAGCTCTGTTAATGACTGAAAACAGCTCTCGAAGAGATTGTCAAAAGAGACTCCGAAAACGAAACGTTGATCACTTTTGAGCAAAAGGCTGCACACACGCAATTCAAGTTGCTCTGATTGTCATTTAGAGTTACATTATAGGATTATTCAACAACAAGTCAAAATGTGCTCGTGAAAGGCAGAAAACAACACTTTGATAGTTTGATATAACTTGAGAACGAATGCAAAAAACAGTCCACTCTAAGAACAGGCCGCTTGGACACTTTCAGAACAGCTCTGTTAATGACTGAAAACAGCTCTCGAAGAGATTGTCAAAAGAGACTCCGAAAACGAAACGTTGATCACTTTTGAGCAAAAGGCTGCACACACGCAATTCAAGTTGCTCTGATTGTCATTTAGAGTTACATTATAGGAGCATTCAACAACAAGTCAAAATGTGCTCGAGAAAGGCAGAAAACAACACTTTGATATAACTTGAGAACGAATGCAAAAAACAGTCCACTCTAAGAACAGGCCGCTTGGACACGTTCAGAACAGCTCTGATAATGACTGAAAACAGCTCTCGAAGAGATTGTCAAAAGAGACTCCGAAAACGAAACGTTGATCACTTTTGAGCAAAAGGCTGCACACACGCAATTCAAGTTGCTCTGATTGTCATTTAGAGTTACATTATAGGATTATTCAACAACAAGTCAAAATGTGCTCGTGAAAGGCAGAAAACAACACTTTGATAGTTTGATATAACTTGAGAACGAATGCAAAAAACAGTCCACTCTAAGAACAGGCCGCTTGGACACTTTCAGAACAGCTCTGTTAATGACTGAAAACAGCTCTCGAAGAGATTGTCAAAAGAGACTCCGAAAACGAAACGTTGATCACTTTTGAGCAAAAGGCTGCACACACGCAATTCAAGTTGCTCTGATTGTCATTTAGAGTTACATTATAGGATTATTCAACAACAAGTCAAAATGTGCTCGTGAAAGGCAGAAAACAACACTTTGATAGTTTGATATAACTTGAGAACGAATGCAAAAAACAGTCCACTCTAAGAACAGGCCGCTTGGACACTTTCAGAACAGCTCTGTTAATGACTGAAAACAGCTCTCGAAGAGATTGTCAAAAGAGACTCTGAAAACGAAACGTTGATCACTTTTGAGCAAAAGGCTGCACACACGCAATTCAAGTTGCTCTGATTGTCATTTAGAGTTACATTATAGGAGCATTCAGCAACAAGTCAAAATGTGCTCCAGAAAAGCAGAAAACAACACTGATAGAACTTGAGAACGAATGCAAAAAACAGTCCACTCTCAGAACAGGCCGCTTGGACACTTTCAGAACAGCTCTGTTAATGACTGAAAACAGCTCTCGAAGAGATTGTCAAAAGAGACTCCGAAAACGAAACGTTGATCACTTTTGAGCAAAAGGCTGCACACACGCAATTCAAGTTGCTCTGATTGTCATTTAGAGTTACATTATAGGATTATTCAACAACAAGTCAAAATGTGCTCGTGAAAGGCAGAAAACAACACTTTGATAGTTTGATATAACTTGAGAACGAATGCAAAAAAAAATCCACTCTAAGAACAGGCCGCTTGGACACTTTCAGAACAGCTCTGTTAATGACTGAAAACAGCTCTCGAAGAGATTGTCAAAAGAGACTCCGAAAACGAAACGTTGATCACTTTTGAGCAAAAGGCTGCACACACGCAATTCAAGTTGCTCTGATTGTCATTTAGAGTTACATTATAGGATTATTCAACAACAAGTCAAAATGTGCTCGTGAAAGGCAGAAAACAACACTTTGATAGTTTGATATAACTTGAGAACGAATGCAAAAAACAGTCCACTCTAAGAACAGGCCGCTTGGACACTTTCAGAACAGCTCTGTTAATGACTGAAAACAGCTCTCGAAGAGATTGTCAAAAGAGACTCCGAAAACGAAACGTTGATCACCTTTGAGCAAAAGGCTGCACACACGCAATTCAAGTTGCTCTGATTGTCATTTAGAGTTACATTATAGGATTATTCAACAACAAGTCAAAATGTGCTCGTGAAAGGCAGAAAACAACACTTTGATAGTTTGATATAACTTGAGAACGAATGCAAAAAACAGTCCACTCTAAGAACAGGCCGCTTGGACACTTTCAGAACAGCTCTGTTAATGACTGAAAACAGCTCTCGAAGAGATTGTCAAAAGAGACTCTGAAAACGAAACGTTGATCACTTTTGAGCAAAAGGCTGCACACACGCAATTCAAGTTGCTCTGATTGTCATTTAGAGTTACATTATAGGATTATTCAACAACAAGTCAAAATGTGCTCGTGAAAGGCAGAAAACAACACTTTGATAGTTTGATATAACTTGAGAACGAATGCAAAAAACAGTCCACTCTAAGAACAGGCCGCTTGGACACTTTCAGAACAGCTCTGTTAATGACTGAAAACAGCTCTCGAAGAGATTGTCAAAAGAGACTCCGAAAACGAAACGTTGATCACTTTTGAGCAAAAGGCTGCACACACGCAATTCAAGTTGCTCTGATTGTCATTTAGAGTTACATTATAGGATTATTCAACAACAAGTCAAAATGTGCTCGTGAAAGGCAGAAAACAACACTTTGATAGTTTGATATAACTTGAGAACGAATGCAAAAAACAGTCCACTCTAAGAACAGGCCGCTTGGACACTTTCAGAACAGCTCTGTTAATGACTGAAAACAGCTCTCGAAGAGATTGTCAAAAGAGACTCTGAAAACGAAACGTTGATCACTTTTGAGCAAAAGGCTGCACACACGCAATTCAAGTTGCTCTGATTGTCATTTAGAGTTACATTATAGGATTATTCAACAACAAGTCAAAATGTGCTCGTGAAAGGCAGAAAACAACACTTTGATAGTTTGATATAACTTGAGAACGAATGCAAAAAACAGTCCACTCTAAGAACAGGCCGCTTGGACACTTTCAGAACAGCTCTGTTAATGACTGAAAACAGCTCTCGAAGAGATTGTCAAAAGAGACTCCGAAAACGAAACGTTGATCACTTTTGAGCAAAAGGCTGCACACACGCAATTCAAGTTGCTCTGATTGTCATTTAGAGTTACATTATAGGATTATTCAACAACAAGTCAAAATGTGCTCGTGAAAGGCAGAAAACAACACTTTGATAGTTTGATATAACTTGAGAACGAATGCAAAAAACAGTCCACTCTAAGAACAGGCCGCTTGGACACTTTCAGAACAGCTCTGTTAATGACTGAAAACAGCTCTCGAAGAGATTGTCAAAAGAGACTCCGAAAACGAAACGTTGATCACTTTTGAGCAAAAGGCTGCACACACGCAATTCAAGTTGCTCTGATTGTCATTTAGAGTTACATTATAGGATTATTCAACAACAAGTCAAAATGTGCTCGTGAAAGGCAGAAAACAACACTTTGATAGTTTGATATAACTTGAGAACGAATGCAAAAAACAGTCCACTCTAAGAACAGGCCGCTTGGACACTTTCAGAACAGCTCTGTTAATGACTGAAAACAGCTCTCGAAGAGATTGTCAAAAGAGACTCCGAAAACGAAACGTTGATCACTTTTGAGCAAAAGGCTGCACACACGCAATTCAAGTTGCTCTGATTGTCATTTAGAGTTACATTATAGGATTATTCAACAACAAGTCAAAATGTGCTCGTGAAAGGCAGAAAACAACACTTTGATAGTTTGATATAACTTGAGAACGAATGCAAAAAACAGTCCACTCTAAGAACAGGCCGCTTGGACACTTTCAGAACAGCTCTGTTAATGACTGAAAACAGCTCTCGAAGAGATTGTCAAAAGAGACTCCGAAAACGAAACGTTGATCACTTTTGAGCAAAAGGCTGCACACACGCAATTCAAGTTGCTCTGATTGTCATTTAGAGTTACATTATAGGATTATTCAACAACAAGTCAAAATGTGCTCGTGAAAGGCAGAAAACAACACTTTGATAGTTTGATATAACTTGAGAACGAATGCAAAAAACAGTCCACTCTAAGAACAGGCCGCTTGGACACTTTCAGAACAGCTCTGTTAATGACTGAAAACAGCTCTCGAAGAGATTGTCAAAAGAGACTCCGAAAACGAAACGTTGATCACTTTTGAGCAAAAGGCTGCACACACGCAATTCAAGTTGCTCTGATTGTCATTTAGAGTTACATTATAGGATTATTCAACAACAAGTCAAAATGTGCTCGTGAAAGGCAGAAAACAACACTTTGATAGTTTGATATAACTTGAGAACGAATGCAAAAAACAGTCCACTCTAAGAACAGGCCGCTTGGACACTTTCAGAACAGCTCTGTTAATGACTGAAAACAGCTCTCGAAGAGATTGTCAAAAGAGACTCTGAAAACGAAACGTTGATCACTTTTGAGCAAAAGGCTGCACACACGCAATTCAAGTTGCTCTGATTGTCATTTAGAGTTACATTATAGGAGCATTCAGCAACAAGTCAAAATGTGCTCCAGAAAAGCAGAAAACAACACTGATAGAACTTGAGAACGAATGCAAAAAACAGTCCACTCTCAGAACAGGCCGCTTGGACACTTTCAGAACAGCTCTGTTAATGACTGAAAACAGCTCTCGAAGAGATTGTCAAAAGAGACTCCGAAAACGAAACGTTGATCACTTTTGAGCAAAAGGCTGCACACACGCAATTCAAGTTGCTCTGATTGTCATTTAGAGTTACATTATAGGATTATTCAACAACAAGTCAAAATGTGCTCGTGAAAGGCAGAAAACAACACTTTGATAGTTTGATATAACTTGAGAACGAATGCAAAAAAAAATCCACTCTAAGAACAGGCCGCTTGGACACTTTCAGAACAGCTCTGTTAATGACTGAAAACAGCTCTCGAAGAGATTGTCAAAAGAGACTCCGAAAACGAAACGTTGATCACTTTTGAGCAAAAGGCTGCACACACGCAATTCAAGTTGCTCTGATTGTCATTTAGAGTTACATTATAGGATTATTCAACAACAAGTCAAAATGTGCTCGTGAAAGGCAGAAAACAACACTTTGATAGTTTGATATAACTTGAGAACGAATGCAAAAAACAGTCCACTCTAAGAACAGGCCGCTTGGACACTTTCAGAACAGCTCTGTTAATGACTGAAAACAGCTCTCGAAGAGATTGTCAAAAGAGACTCCGAAAACGAAACGTTGATCACTTTTGAGCAAAAGGCTGCACACACGCAATTCAAGTTGCTCTGATTGTCATTTAGAGTTACATTATAGGATTATTCAACAATAAGTCAAAATGTGCTCGTGAAAGGCAGAAAACAACACTTTGATAGTTTGATATAACTTGAGAACGAATGCAAAAAACAGTCCACTCTAAGAACAGGCCGCTTGGACACTTTCAGAACAGCTCTGTTAATGACTGAAAACAGCTCTCGAAGAGATTGTCAAAAGAGACTCCGAAAACGAAACGTTGATCACTTTTGAGCAAAAGGCTGCACACACGCAATTCAAGTTGCTCTGATTGTCATTTAGAGTTACATTATAGGATTATTCAACAACAAGTCAAAATGTGCTCGTGAAAGGCAGAAAACAACACTTTGATAGTTTGATATAACTTGAGAACGAATGCAAAAAACAGTCCACTCTAAGAACAGGCCGCTTGGACACTTTCAGAACAGCTCTGTTAATGACTGAAAACAGCTCTCGAAGAGATTGTCAAAAGAGACTCTGAAAACGAAACGTTGATCACTTTTGAGCAAAAGGCTGCACACACGCAATTCAAGTTGCTCTGATTGTCATTTAGAGTTACATTATAGGATTATTCAACAACAAGTCAAAATGTGCTCGTGAAAGGCAGAAAACAACACTTTGATAGTTTGATATAACTTGAGAACGAATGCAAAAAACAGTCCACTCTAAGAACAGGCCGCTTGGACACTTTCAGAACAGCTCTGTTAATGACTGAAAACAGCTCTCGAAGAGATTGTCAAAAGAGACTCCGAAAACGAAACGTTGATCACTTTTGAGCAAAAGGCTGCACACACGCAATTCAAGTTGCTCTGATTGTCATTTAGAGTTACATTATAGGATTATTCAACAACAAGTCAAAATGTGCTCGTGAAAGGCAGAAAACAACACTTTGATAGTTTGATATAACTTGAGAACGAATGCAAAAAACAGTCCACTCTAAGAACAGGCCGCTTGGACACTTTCAGAACAGCTCTGTTAATGACTGAAAACAGCTCTCGAAGAGATTGTCAAAAGAGACTCCGAAAACGAAACGTTGATCACTTTTGAGCAAAAGGCTGCACACACGCAATTCAAGTTGCTCTGATTGTCATTTAGAGTTACATTATAGGATTATTCAACAACAAGTCAAAATGTGCTCGTGAAAGGCAGAAAACAACACTTTGATAGTTTGATATAACTTGAGAACGAATGCAAAAAACAGTCCACTCTAAGAACAGGCCGCTTGGACACTTTCAGAACAGCTCTGTTAATGACTGAAAACAGCTCTCGAAGAGATTGTCAAAAGAGACTCCGAAAACGAAACGTTGATCACTTTTGAGCAAAAGGCTGCACACACGCAATTCAAGTTGCTCTGATTGTCATTTAGAGTTACATTATAGGATTATTCAACAACAAGTCAAAATGTGCTCGTGAAAGGCAGAAAACAACACTTTGATAGTTTGATATAACTTGAGAACGAATGCAAAAAACAGTCCACTCTAAGAACAGGCCGCTTGGACACTTTCAGAACAGCTCTGTTAATGACTGAAAACAGCTCTCGAAGAGATTGTCAAAAGAGACTCCGAAAACGAAACGTTGATCACTTTTGAGCAAAAGGCTGCACACACGCAATTCAAGTTGCTCTGATTGTCATTTAGAGTTACATTATAGGATTATTCAACAACAAGTCAAAATGTGCTCGTGAAAGGCAGAAAACAACACTTTGATAGTTTGATATAACTTGAGAACGAATGCAAAAAACAGTCCACTCTAAGAACAGGCCGCTTGGACACTTTCAGAACAGCTCTGTTAATGACTGAAAACAGCTCTCGAAGAGATTGTCAAAAGAGACTCTGAAAACGAAACGTTGATCACTTTTGAGCAAAAGGCTGCACACACGCAATTCAAGTTGCTCTGATTGTCATTTAGAGTTACATTATAGGATTATTCAACAACAAGTCAAAATGTGCTCGTGAAAGGCAGAAAACAACACTTTGATAGTTTGATATAACTTGAGAACGAATGCAAAAAACAGTCCACTCTAAGAACAGGCCGCTTGGACACTTTCAGAACAGCTCTGTTAATGACTGAAAACAGCTCTCGAAGAGATTGTCAAAAGAGACTCCGAAAACGAAACGTTGATCACTTTTGAGCAAAAGGCTGCACACACGCAATTCAATTTGCTCTGATTGTCATTTAGAGTTACATTATAGGATTATTCAACAACAAGTCAAAATGTGCTCGTGAAAGGCAGAAAACAACACTTTGATAGTTTGATATAACTTGAGAACGAATGCAAAAAACAGTCCACTCTAAGAACAGGCCGCTTGGACACTTTCAGAACAGCTCTGTTAATGACTGAAAACAGCTCTCGAAGAGATTGTCAAAAGAGACTCCGAAAACGAAACGTTGATCACTTTTGAGCAAAAGGCTGCACACACGCAATTCAAGTTGCTCTGATTGTCATTTAGAGTTACATTATAGGATTATTCAACAACAAGTCAAAATGTGCTCGTGAAAGGCAGAAAACAACACTTTGATAGTTTGATATAACTTGAGAACGAATGCAAAAAACAGTCCACTCTAAGAACAGGCCGCTTGGACACTTTCAGAAAAGCTCTGTTAATGACTGAAAACAGCTCTCGAAGAGATTGTCAAAAGAGACTCCGAAAACGAAACGTTGATCACTTTTGAGCAAAAGGCTGCACACACGCAATTCAAGTTGCTCTGATTGTCATTTAGAGTTACATTATAGGATTATTCAACAACAAGTCAAAATGTGCTCGTGAAAGGCAGAAAACAACACTTTGATAGTTTGATATAACTTGAGAACGAATGCAAAAAACAGTCCACTCTAAGAACAGGCCGCTTGGACACTTTCAGAACAGCTCTGTTAATGACTGAAAACAGCTCTCGAAGAGATTGTCAAAAGAGACTCCGAAAACGAAACGTTGATCACTTTTGAGCAAAAGGCTGCACACACGCAATTCAAGTTGCTCTGATTGTCATTTAGAGTTACATTATAGGATTATTCAACAACAAGTCAAAATGTGCTCGTGAAAGGCAGAAAACAACACTTTGATAGTTTGATATAACTTGAGAACGAATGCAAAAAACAGTCCACTCTAAGAACAGGCCGCTTGGACACTTTCAGAACAGCTCTGTTAATGACTGAAAACAGCTCTCGAAGAGATTGTCAAAAGAGACTCTGAAAACGAAACGTTGATCACTTTTGAGCAAAAGGCTGCACACACGCAATTCAAGTTGCTCTGATTGTCATTTAGAGTTACATTATAGGATTATTCAACAACAAGTCAAAATGTGCTCGTGAAAGGCAGAAAACAACACTTTGATAGTTTGATATAACTTGAGAACGAATGCAAAAAACAGTCCACTCTAAGAACAGGCCGCTTGGACACTTTCAGAACAGCTCTGTTAATGACTGAAAACAGCTCTCGAAGAGATTGTCAAAAGAGACTCCGAAAACGAAACGTTGATCACTTTTGAGCAAAAGGCTGCACACACGCAATTCAAGTTGCTCTGATTGTCATTTAGAGTTACATTATAGGATTATTCAACAACAAGTCAAAATGTGCTCGTGAAAGGCAGAAAACAACACTTTGATAGTTTGATATAACTTGAGAACGAATGCAAAAAACAGTCCACTCTCAGAACAGGCCGCTTGGACACTTTCAGAACAGCTCTGTTAATGACTGAAAACAGCTCTCGAAGAGATTGTCAAAAGAGACTCCGAAAACGAAACGTTGATCACTTTTGAGCAAAAGGCTGCACACACGCAATTCAAGTTGCTCTGATTGTCATTTAGAGTTACATTATAGGATTATTCAACAACAAGTCAAAATGTGCTCGTGAAAGGCAGAAAACAACACTTTGATAGTTTGATATAACTTGAGAACGAATGCAAAAAACAGTCCACTCTAAGAACAGGCCGCTTGGACACTTTCAGAACAGCTCTGTTAATGACTGAAAACAGCTCTCGAAGAGATTGTCAAAAGAGACTCTGAAAACGAAACGTTGATCACTTTTGAGCAAAAGGCTGCACACACGCAATTCAAGTTGCTCTGATTGTCATTTAGAGTTACATTATAGGATTATTCAACAACAAGTCAAAATGTGCTCGTGAAAGGCAGAAAACAACACTTTGATAGTTTGATATAACTTGAGAACGAATGCAAAAAACAGTCCACTCTAAGAACAGGCCGCTTGGACACTTTCAGAACAGCTCTGTTAATGACTGAAAACAGCACTCGAAGAGATTGTCAAAAGAGACTCCGAAAACGAAACGTTGATCACTTTTGAGCAAAAGGCTGCACACACGCAATTCAAGTTGCTCTGATTGTCATTTAGAGTTACATTATAGGATTATTCAACAACAAGTCAAAATGTGCTCGTGAAAGGCAGAAAACAACACTTTGATAGTTTGATATAACTTGAGAACGAATGCAAAAAACAGTCCACTCTAAGAACAGGCCGCTTGGACACTTTCAGAACAGCTCTGTTAATGACTGAAAACAGCTCTCGAAGAGATTGTCAAAAGAGACTCTGAAAACGAAACGTTGATCACTTTTGAGCAAAAGGCTGCACACCAGTGGCGTAGCGCAAAATCCCGGGGCCCCCCCCGCAAGGTGGCGGCGGGGGCCCTTTCGCAACGGAGTAAAAAAAAAAAAAAAAAAGTGCGTTTTTTAGAGGCCGATGCGTTATTGACGTTGCGAAATTTCGCAATATGCACTCTACATTCTAAATGCTTGACTTAGCAAAAGGTACAAACAAGTGAGAGCAATAGCCTATAACTAAAACCAAATGGTAGACTACACTATATCAGTAGAATGTATTATAAGTAGAATAGTACAAGCTTTATTTATTTTAACAAAGTGTGGTGTGCACAGCAGTGTGATATCTGTAAACATATCTGTAGACTCTCCGCTAAGGGTTGCCAGATGGGATTGAGAATTTCCAACCTAATCAATCTAAAAACTTCTAAATCCACCAAAAACCAGCCAATCTGGCAACCCTGTCTCCGCTGCATCAGAGTCTACTTGTTGCGTAAAATTGGCCAGGGTTAGTCAAATCCTTTGTTGGACATCTCGTTTCTTAAGTCCTGGTATATTGTGGCATTTCTTTACTGTTTGCCATCTGGTCTAGGAATACCCAGGGAGACGCAGACAGCAGAAGTAGAATAGAATAGTAGAATAGAAAAAGAAACAGCTATATATAGCCTAACCATGCTGAATTATGTACCTGTATGATGCACTGACAGCCTGTGACTGTAAACCTGGCCGGACCCTGCCTTTCTGCCTGAGTTTGAGTATGATGCTGCCCAAATAAATGTTATTGTTTAGTGCTGTACGCTTTCGTGGTATTATATTGTGTGAATTATCATCTGTATGTTGTTTTTCTTTCACTCGACTAACCGCCGAGATAATACTTGAGACATGTACTTCCGTAAACATACATTTTTTATTGGATTTTTTTACAATATCGGACCGACAGTCCCACATATAGCGGCTATAATGTCCGAATAGAGAATCTATCACCACCTAAAGAATGCTTATTGTACTTTGTATTGTATTTTCGCTTGCTCATTTTCCTTGTGTCTCGCTGCCTACGTGTGACGTCAAAGTCATGTTGCTATTGGATACGGCTAACCATGTATATATTTTTAAATATAGGCCTATATATTAAAATTAAGGTTGACACAATGAAGGGCCACTTATTTTCTTTGTTTTATATATTTTTAAATTATTAAAAAAAAAAAAAAAAATGGATCCAATGTTAGGGGGCCCCCTAGTGGCTGGGGCCCCCCCGCGGTGCGTCGCTTGCGGGCCCGTCCGCTACGCCACTGGAGCAGATACTGTAGAACATATCTAGAGTAGATCTATCTGTTGAATGTTGCTTCTGACTCAGGCCTGCTAGGCAAGGCAAGTTTATTTGTATAGCACATTTCATACAACAGGGGAAATTCAAAGTGCTTTACATGCATTATTTAAAAATACAGCAAGAGGAGCATAAGAAAATAAAAATTACAATGAATAAAAGCAGATATAAGAAGTAAATAGATAAAACGTTTAAAAAGACAATAGTTAATGGAAAAAAGACATTGATAGAAGTGTTTGTGTTTAATCTAACTAAAGGTAGCCTACTACTCGGCTACGGGAAGTCCCTTTAAAATGTCATATTTATCTGAATGTCGCGTTCTGTCACATGACGGACATATTATTATTAGGCTATGAAATACCAGATTCGGTAGTACGCCAGCCGTAATAGACAGACCGGACCATTCCGCATGAAAGTGTCCCATATCCTCATGTACTTCAATTGAAGTGTCCCATATCCTCATGCACTTCAATTGAAGTGTCCCATATCCTCATGCACTTCTTGAAGTGTCCCATATCCTCATGCACTTCTTGAAGTGTCCCATATCCTCATGTACTTCAATTGAAGTGTCCCATATCCTCATGCACTTCAATTGAAGTGTCCCATGCACTTCAATTGAAGTGTCCCATATCCTCATGCACTTCAATTGAAGTGTCCCATATCCTCATGCACTTCAATTGAAGTGTCCCATATCCTCATGTACTTCAATTGAAGTGTCCCATATCCTCATGCACTTCAATTGAAGTGTCCCATATCCTCATGCACTTCAATTGAAGTGTCCCATATCCTCATGCACTTCAATTGAAGTGTCCCATATCCTCATGCACTTCAATTGAAGTGTCCCATATCCTCATGCACTTCAATTGAAGTGTCCCATATCCTCATGCACTTCAATTGAAGTGTCCCATATCCTCATGTACTTCAATTGAAGTGTCCCATATCCTCATGCACTTCAATTGAAGTGTCCCATATCCTCATGCACTTCAATTGAAGTGTCCCATATCCTCATGTACTTCAATTGAAGTGTCCCATATCCTCATGCACTTCAATTGAAGTGTCCCATATCCTCATGCACTTCAATTGAAGTGTCCCATATCCTCATGCACTTCAATTGAAGTGTCCCATATCCTCATGTACTTCAATTGAAGTGTCCCATGCACTTCAATTGAAGTGTCCCATATCCTCATGCACTTCAATTGAAGTGTCCCATATCCTCATGCACTTCAATTGAAGTGTCCCATATCCTCATGTACTTCAATTGAAGTGTCCCATATCCTCATGCACTTCAATTGAAGTGTCCCATATCCTCATGCACTTCAATTGAAGTGTCCCATATCCTCATGCACTTCAATTGAAGTGTCCCATATCCTCATGCACTTCAATTGAAGTGTCCCATATCCTCATGTACTTCAATTGAAGTGTCCCATATCCTCATGTACTTCAATTGAAGTGTCCCATATCCTCATGCACTTCAATTGGAGTGTCCCATATCCTCATGCACTTCAATTGAAGTGTCCCATATCCTCATGCACTTCAATTGAAGTGTCCCATATCCTCATGCACTTCAATTGAAGTGTCCCATATCCTCATGCACTTCAATTGAAGTGTCCCATATCCTCATGTACTTCAATTGAAGTGTCCCATATCCTCATGCACTTCAATTGAAGTGTCCCATATCCTCATGCACTTCAATTGAAGTGTCCCATATCCTCATGTACTTCAATTGAAGTGTCCCATATCCTCATGCACTTCAATTGAAGTGTCCCATATCCTCATGCACTTCAATTGAAGTGTCCCATATCCTCATGCACTTCAATTGAAGTGTCCCATATCCTCATGCACTTCAATTGAAGTGTCCCATATCCTCATGCACTTCAATTGAAGTGTCCCATATCCTCATGTACTTCAATTGAAGTGTCCCATATCCTCATGCACTTCAATTGGAGTGTCCCATATCCTCATGCACTTCAATTGAAGTGTCCCATATCCTCATGCACTTCAATTGAAGTGTCCCATATCCTCATGCACTTCAATTGAAGTGTCCCATATCCTCATGTACTTCAATTGAAGTGTCTCCATATCCTCATGCACTTCAATTGAAGTGTCCCATATCCTCATGTACTTCAATTGAAGTGTCCCATATCCTCATGCACTTCAATTGAGTGTCCCCATATCCTCATTGCACTTCAATTGAAGTGTCCCATATCCTCATGCACTTCAATTGAAGTGTCCCATATCCTCATGCACTTCAATTGAGAGTGTCCCATATCCTCATGCACTTCAATTGAAGTGTCCCATATCCTCATGTACTTCAATTGAAGTGTCCCATATCCTCATGCACTTCAATTGAAGTGTCCCATATCCTCATGCACTTCAATTGAAGTGTCCCATATCCTCATGCACTTCAATTGAAGTGTCCCATATCCTCATGCACTTCAATTGAAGTGTCCCATATCCTCATGTACTTCAATTGAAGTGTCCATATCCTCATGCACTTCAATTGAAGTGTCCCATATCCTCATGCACTTCAATTGAAGTGTCCCATATCCTCATGTACTTCAATTGAAGTGTCCCATATCCTCATGCACTTCAATTGAAGTGTCCCCATATCCTCATGCACTTCAATTGAAGTGTCCCATATCCTCATGCACTTCAATTGAAGTGTCCCATATCCTCATGCACTTCAATTGAAGTGTCCCATATCCTCATGTACTTCAATTGAAGTGTCCCATATCCTCATGCACTTCAATTGAAGTGTCCCATATCCTCATGTACTTCAATTGAAGTGTCCCATATCCTCATGTCACTTCAATTGAAGTGTCCCATATCCTCATGCACTTCAATTGAAGTGTCCCAATATCCTCATGCACTTCAATTGAAGTGTCCCATATCTCATGCACTTCAATTGAAGTGTCCATATCCTCATGTACTTCAATTGAAGTGTCCCATATCCTCATGCACTTCAATTGAAGTGTCCCATATCCTCATGCACTTCAATTGAAGTGTCCCATATCCTCATGCACTTCAATTGAAGTGTCCCATATCCTCATGCACTTCAATTGAAGTGTCCCATATCCTCATGCACTTCAATTGAAGTGTCCCATATCCTCATGCACTTCAATTGAAGTGTCCCATATCCTCATGTACTTCAATTGAAGTGTCCCATATCCTCATGCACTTCAATTGGAGTGTCCCATATCCTCATGCACTTCAATTGAAGTGTCCCATATCCTCATGCACTTCAATTGAAGTGTCCCATATCCTCATGTACTTCAATTGAAGTGTCCCCATATCCTCATGCACTTCAATTGAAGTGTCCCATATCCTCATGCACTTCAATTGAAGTGTCCCATATCCTCATGCACTTCAATTGAAGTGTCCCATATCCTCATGCACTTCAATTGGAGTGTCCCATATCCTCATGCACTTCATTGAAGTGTCCATATCCTCATGTACTTCAATTGAAGTGTCCCATATCCTCATGCACTTCAATTGAAGTGTCCCATATCCTCATGTACTTCAATTGAAGTGTCCCATATCCTCATGCACTTCAATTGAAGTGTCCCATATCCTCATGCACTTCAATTGAAGTGTCCCATATCCTCATGCACTTCAATTGAAGTGTCCCATATCCTCATGCACTTCAATTGAAGTGTCCCATATCCTCATGTACTTCAATTGAAGTGTCCCATATCCTCATGCACTTTCAATTGGAGTGTCCCATATCCTCATGCACTTCAATTGAAGTGTCCCATATCCTCATGCACTTCAATTGAAGTGTCCCATATCCTCATGTACTTCAATTGAAGTGTCCCATATCCTCATGCACTTCAATTGAAGTGTCCCATGCACTTCAATTGAAGTGTCCCATATCCTCATGCACTTCAATTGAAGTGTCCCATATCCTCATGCACTTCAATTGAAGTGTCCCATATCCTCATGCACTTCAATTGAAGTGTCCCATATCCTCATGTACTTCAATTGAAGTGTCCCATATCCTCATGCACTTCAATTGAAGTGTCCCATGCACTTCAATTGAAGTGTCCCATATCCTCATGCACTTCAATTGAAGTGTCCCATATCCTCATGCACTTCAATTGAAGTGTCCCATATCCTCATGCACTTCAATTGAAGTGTCCCATATCCTCATGCACTTCAATTGAAGTGTCCCATATCCTCATGCACTTCAATTGAAGTGTCCCATATCCTCATGCACTTCAATTGAAGTGTCCCATATCCTCATGCACTTCAATTGAAGTGTCCCATATCCTCATGTACTTCAATTGAAGTGTCCCATATCCTCATGCACTTCAATTGAAGTGTCCCATATCCTCATGCACTTCAATTGAAGTGTCCATCCTCATGCACTTCAATTGAAGTGTCCCATATCCTCATGCACTTCAATTGAAGTGTCCCATATCCTCATGCACTTCAATTGAAGTGTCCCATATCCTCATGTACTTCAATTGAAGTGTCCCATATCCTCATGCACTTCAATTGAAGTGTCCCATATCCTCATGCACTTCAATTGAAGTGTCCCATATCTCCTCATGCACTTCAATTGAAGTGTCCCATATCCTCATGCACTTCAATTGAAGTGTCCCATATCCTCATGCACTTCAATTGAAGTGTCCCTCATATCCTCATGCACTTCAATTGAAGTGTCCCATATCCTCATGCACTTCAATTGAAGTGTCCCATATCCTCATGCACTTCAATTGAAGTGTCCCATATCCTCATGCACTTCAATTGAAGTGTCCCCATATCCTCATGCACTTCAATTGAAGTGTCCCATATCCTCATGCACTTCAATTGAAGTGTCCCATATCCTCATGCACTTCAATTGAAGTGTCCCCATATCCTCATGCACTTCAATTGAAGTGTCCCATATCCTCATGCACTTCAATTGAAGTGTCCCATATCCTCATGCACTTCAATTGAAGTGTCCCATATCCTCATGCACTTCAATTGAAGTGTCCCATATCCTCATGCACTTCAATTGAGTGTCCCATATCCTCATGCACTTCAATTGAAGTGTCCCATATCCTCATGCACTTCAATTGAAGTGTCCCATATCACTCATGCACTTCAATTGAAGTGTCCCCATATCCTCATGCACTTCAATTGAAGTGTCCCATGATCCTCATGTCACTTCAATTGAAGTGTCCCATATCCTCATGCACTTCAATTGAAGTGTCCCATATCCTCATGCACTTCAATTGAAGTGTCCCCATATCCTCATGCACTTCAATTGAAGTGTCCCATATCCTCATGCACTTCAATTGAAGTGTCCCATATCCTCATGTACTTCAATTGAAGTGTCCCATATCCTCATGCACTTCAATTGAAGTGTCCCCATATCCTCATGCACTTCAATTGAAGTGTCCCATATCCTCATGCACTTCAATTGAAGTGTCCCATATCCTCATGCACTTCAATTGAAGTGTCCCATATCCTCATGCACTTCAATTGAAGTGTCCCATATCCTCATGTCACTTCAATTGAAGTGTCCCATATCCTCATGCACTTCAATTGAAGTGTCCCATATCCCTCATGCACTTCAATTGAAGTGTCCCATATCCTCATGTACTTCAATTGAAGTGTCCCATATCCACATCTTCAAT